>NC_062564.1:72369922-72539922 GCF_022837055.1 Prionailurus viverrinus
TAATTGAACAGGAAGTTGGGAGCCTATGAGCATAAGTAACTCTCTTGAGTCAGTGTGGTCCAGGCTCCCATACAACACTGGATCTGGGGCATGACATGTAGAAGGAAAAAGCACTGTGCTTGTCCTAACCCCCCCCCCTCCAAAAAAAACACTCGCAAGATTTGCTTTTTAGAAAGAAATGATGAGAACCAAAACCACATTTGTTATCTTTCCATCCCAAAACTAGAGAATTTCTGAGAACAATAATTTGAAGCTTTATTTTCATGGTTTCACCATCTTATTTAGGAAAATCACAGTTATACAAAGTCTCCCATCCCCCTTACAAGATATGTCCTCCTTTATATTCTGGCAATAATGAACTTTAATTGCCTTTTTTTTTTTTTTAGCTAGGAATTTCTTTTCTATTTTTCATTTTTTTTAATGAGGGTGCAATTGGGCTGTTGCATTTACTTCTTTTTCTGGATGAATGTAATTATTTTGCTCCATATAACATAATATTTTTTTGGTTTTTTAAGTATGAAAGGAGTCAAGAAATTTAAAGCTGGGGCTGAGGTTATTTTTTCTAAATATAAGATTGTTATTCCTTTTTCAAAAATGTTTATTTATTTTGAGAAAGAGAGAGAGAGTATGTGATTAAGAAAGGGCAGAGAGAAAGAGAGAGAGAGACAATCCCAAGCAGGCTCTGCATTGCCAGCACAAAGTCCATGTGGGTCCAATCTCATGAACCATGAGATCATGACCTGAGCCTAAATCAAGAGTTGGATGCTTAACCGATGGAGGTGCCCCTAAGAATGTTATTCTTGAATTGTGGTTTATATATACAATGGAATACTACTTGGCAATGAGAAAGAATGAAATATGGCTTTTTGTAGCAATGTGGATGGAACTGGAGAGTGTTATGCTAAGTGATATAAGTCACACAGAGAAAGACAGATACCATATGATTTCACTCATATGTGGATCCTGAGAAACTCAACAGAAGACCAGGAGGGGAGGAGAAGGGGGAAAAAGAAGTTACAGAGAGTGAAGGAGGCAAACCATAAGAGACTCTTAAATACTGAGAATAAACTGAGGGTTGATGCGGGGTAGGGGTGATGGGCATTGAGGAGGGCACCTGTTGGGATGAGCACTGGGTGTTGTATGGAAACCAATCTGACAATAAATTTCATATTAAAAAAAAAGAATGTTATTGTTGGATAGTACGGTTCTTACACAGCCAATGAGTTTAGTCACTGTAACATTGTGATGCATATGTTCATAGAACATCCTGGCTGCACTTGTGAGTTTTGGCAGTGAAAAGCAGACACAAATCTCTGAATGGTCATTCTAATCTAGGAGGAAAGATCCAAAGATTAATACCATATGATACCAAAGATACGACATATGAAAAACATGGTGGATAAACTGGACTTTTTGAAAATCAAAAACTTCCACTCCGTGAAAGATAATATCAAGAGAATGAGAACAAATCAGAGACTGGGAGAAAATATTTGCAAAAGACCCATCTGATAAAGGGCTGTTTTCTGAAATACACAAAGAAGTCTTAAAAGCAACAACGAGAAAACAAGCAACCTAATTTAAAAATGGGCCAAAGATTTGAACAGACACCTTGCCCAACAACAGATACAGATGGCAAACGTGCACATGAAAAGATGCTCCAGGGGCGCCTGGGTGGCGCAGTCGGTTAAGCGTCCGACTTCAGCCAGGTCACGATCCCACGGTCCGTGAGTTTGAGCCCCGCGTCAGGCTCTGGGCTGATGGCTCAGAGCCTGGAGCCTGTTTCCGATTCTGTGTCTCCCTCTCTCTCTGCCCCTCCCCCGTTCATGCTCTGTCTCTCTCTGTCCCAAAAATAAATAAACGTTGAAAAAAAAAATTTAAAAAAGAAAAGATGCTCCACATCATGTCATCAGGGAAATGGAAGTTAAAACAAAAATGAGATACCATTATATACCTGTTAAAATGGTCAAAATGCAACATGAACTGAACGTACTCCACATGTGACCCAGCAACTGCACTTCTTGTTGTCCATCCAAAGGAATTGAAAATTGATGTCCACATAAAAGCCTGCAGTATAAGCATTAAAAATGTTTCTAGAAGAAACATTTATTCATACTTGCCAAAAGTTGTAAGCACTCAAGATGACCTTTTCTTTCTTGATTAACTTCTTTGTTTCAAATTTTTATTGAAATTCTAGTTAGTTAACATATAGTGTAATATTGGCTTCAGGAGTAGAACTTAGTGATTCATCACTTACATATAACACCCAGTGATCATCATAACAAGAGCCCTCCTTAATGCCCATCACCCATTTAGCCCATCCCCTGCCCTCCACTCTCCGTCAACCCTCAGTGTGTTCTCTATAGTTAAGAGTTTTTCATGGTTTGCCTCTCTCTCTCTCTCTGTTTATTTTTTCCTTCCTATATGTTCATCTGTTCTGTGTTTTTTTTTTTTTCAAGTAGTCCTTTAGTAGGAAAATGGATAAATAAACTGGTGCAGCCAGGCAATGGAATATTATTCAGCATTAAAAAGATCTACGCTAAAAGCCATGAAAATACATGAAGGAACCCTAAATGCACATTACAAAGGGAAAGAAGTCAATCTGAGAAGGCTACATACTGAATGATTTCACTGATACAACATTCTGGAAACAACCAAACTGTAGAGACAAACATCAATGGTTGCCAGGGGAAGGGGAGAGAAGGAATAAATACGCAGAATATGGAGGAGTTTCAGGGCAGTAAAAATACCTTGTATGATATTTTAATAATGAATACATGGCATTATACATTTGTCCAAACCCATAGAATGTAGAACATCATGAGCAAACCATAAAGTAGACTATGGGTTTTAGGTGATTATGATGTGTCAGTGTAGTTTCATCCTTGGTAAAAAATGTACCATTTGATGAGTGATGTTGATAATGTGGGAGGCTGTGCATGAGTGGGGTATCGGAGAAGTCCTGCACCTCCCTCTCAATTTTGTGGTAAACCTGAAAAAATGTTATAAATTTTTCTTTTTTTTCCAAAAAGAGAAAGGAGGGGCTCCTGGGTGACTCAGTCAGTTGAGTGACCGATTTCAGCTCAGGTCATGATCTCATGGTTTGTGGGTTCGAACCCCGTGTCAGGCTCTGTGCTGACAGCTCAGAGCCTGGAGCCTGCTTCGGATTCTGTGTCTCTCCCTCTCTCTGCCCCTCCCCTGCTCATGCTCTCTCACTGTCTCTCAATAATAAATAAAACATTAAAAAGAATTCAAAAAGAGAAAGGAAAAATAACTAATGCCACAGAAGATCCTAGAACAATGTATTCCCTTCATAATATTATCTTTATCCAGTCAGGTTGCCACTGATAAATCCAATGGAATCATACAATAGCACCAAATTGATACAAACAGCATTCTCCTCCAATGATAAGTTGTTTTGGCAGTTGGTGACAGGGTTGGGGGTCTCCTGACCCACAGTCCAGTGTCGTTATTCTATGGCACAGCCTGTCACCTCAGGCGCAGATGTGGATTCTCTCTATAAAAGCTGTGCCAACTAAGATATAACTAGACCTATTCAAGAAGTTGCCACCAGGATCTCAAAAATAGACGGAGTTAGCGGGCTGTTTATCTCTTGCTGTAAACAATGAGTGATTTAGAAGGGCCTGACACCTGAACAAGACACAGTGTGGTTTCCCTTGTTGGCCTGTGTGTTTCTTATGGCCTCCAACTATTATATTTCAGATGCTTGGAACTGACAGAGCCGTGGATGTGCAGTAAGCATTGGAGATGCACAGCATTTTGTGTGAGGGAGAATAATGCCACACTTAGAAGTTGAGATGAGGGGCGCCTCGGTGGCTCAGTCGGTTAAGCTCCGACTTCAGCTCAGGTCACGATCTCGCGGTCCGTGAGTTCGAGCCCCGCGTCGGGCTCTGGGCTGATGGCTCAGAGCCTGGAGCCTGCTTCCGATTCTGTGTCTCCCTCTCTCTCTGCCCCTCCCCCGTTCATGCTCTGTCTCTCTCTGTCTCAAAAATAAATAAAACGTTAAAAAAAAAAGTAAAAAAAAAAGTAGAGATGACAGATGGTTTTGACTGAGGTAAAAGAAAATAGCTTTATTTTCCATGTTGATGCCTATATGATTCCATACACATAAAATGAATTTTAATAACTAGCACAAGTTAAAATAAACAAACAATCCTTCTTTGAATTATTTGGGAATGATCCCCATGGTTCTCAAAAGAAGCACGATGCATCGTCTTCATGAAGAACCAAGTAAAAACTATTATACAGAGAACGCTGCAAAAGAGAAAGAGATAACCTTATATTCACTGAAGCCTGGAAGATTCTTCTATTTCTCCCTTACCCAGTCAGGTTTTTTTCCAGTCCCTGGAGACCCTAAGAAAAAGAGACCCAGTTTCTCGCCACTTGATCAGTCAATTAATCCATCGGCATTTATTTATGTATTTTAAGTAAGTATTTCAAATATTCCACCATTTATGAGGCTGTCAAATAAAATCTTTCCCGACTGAAAAACTTTTGTTGCAGAATTATCTTTTTGACAAGAACCCAAAAGGATAAAAAAGCTCACATTCTGCATTCAAGCAATTATGTAACAATACCCTCTGTGACACACACACGCATAAGGAATTAGAGGGAGGTAGACTCTTGGATTGTTAAAAGAAAAGAAAGTGACAATAAAATCAAGGCCTCACCTCAGATCCTGAATCACAATGGGCCACATCTGCAGAAATGACAGAATCTTGACATCTGAAGGAACCGTAAGCGATTTTCTCATGACAGCAGTATAAAATTCTTCTTGAAGACAGCCTGGCAAGATTGCAGGAAAGAATAAAAAAAAAAAAAAAAAAAAAATCACAAATTTGGAAATCCCAAGGTCAAAAGAGCAGAATTTCAATTAATGAAATCATTAAATGTCACTTCATCTTTGGTGGATGGAAATTAGATAAGTTAACAGCATCACGGCATAGCTGTCCTCTCAAGGGTCAGAGGTCCATGGCCGTGCATGGTTACCCAAGACCCTCTCGTAGAGACCCCCTCTTCCCAAGATTCACTGTGCTAACATTGTGGGAAACATGTTAAGGAAGCTTTCATGTACATGCAGTTTCACTCTGTGCAATTCAATAGAATGGACACACTTTGAGCAAACAAAAACCTATTAAGAGTTTAAAAATACAGTGTTTTCCTGCATTATCATTTTCTGTCCGACAGGAGCATTATGCTTATCTCCTCTCATACCCCAGACAAATCTGTCAGAAATTCCTGTTCAGAACACATCGGAGTCCAAACCACTCCCTACCACCCTCGCTGTTACAATGCTCATTGAAGCCACCAGAATCTCTCATCTGGACAATCACCTCCTAACCCGCCTCTCTGCTTTTACCCCTGGTCTTCCCAACGCAGCAGACAAGCTGATCCTGTGATCCTTTTAAAATCTAAAATGCATTTTTAAAAAGCCAGCAAGTTACATCATGTTACTCCTGCGTTTAAATACTGCGTTGCGCTCTGAGACAAAGCCCATGTCCTCCCGGTGACCTACAATCTGGCTCCTCTCTACCACAGTCTCCCTTGCTCACTCTGCCCCAGCCCGGTGCAAGCCTCCTCCAGCCTTTGGCCTCTGCTTGGAAGGCTCCACCCTAGGGAAGGGCGTGGCTAAGTCCCTCCAGCCTTTGGCCTCTGCTTGGAAGACTCCGCCCCAGGGAAGGGCGTGGCTAAGTCCCTCCAGCCTTTGGCCTCTGCTTGGAAGACTCCGCCCCAGGGAAGGGCGTGGCTAAGTCCCTCCAGCCTTTGGCCTCTGCTTGGAAGACTCCGCCCCAGGGAAGGGCGTGGCTAAGTCCCTCCATCAAGAGTCAACTGTCACTTCCTCAACGAGAACTACCCTTCCCACTCCAAATCTCCCCACCCTGCTCTACTTTTTTTCCCTCTCATTTTTAGAGATAAGTGCACACATGCACAAGTGGAGGTGGGGGGCAGAGAGGGAGAGAGAGAGAGCAGGAAAAAGGAGGGGCAAAGGGAGAGGGAGAGAGAGAATCTCAAGTGGCCCACCACCCTGGGATCACGACCTAAGCTGAATTCAAGAATCAGAGGCTTGGGTGCCTGGATGGTTCAGTTGGTCAGGCGTCTGACCCCTGATTTCAGATCAGGTCATGATCTCATGGTTTCGTGAGTTTGAGCCTCACATCAGGCTCTGTGCTGGCAGTGCAGACCATGCTTGGGATTCCCTCTCTCTCCCTTTCCCTCTGATCCTCCCCCATTTGTGCTCTCTCTCCCTCTCTCAAAATAAATAAATCGACTTAAAAAAAATAAAAAAGAGCCAGAGGCTTAACCAGTTGAACCATCCAGGTGCTTCTTCTTTTTTTTTTTTTTCTTTCTTATAGCACTTAGCACCTAGTACTATACTAAACGGCTTGGTTTTTAGTTACTATTAATAATGTCTCATTGTTATAAGTTCCCTGACGAATGAGGAATGAGGGTCTTTGAGTCGACCACTGCAGTATAACATTCTGCGCACCTAGTTATTTCTCAAAAAAATACCTATTTGTTGAATGAATAAATTCTAGACAGTGGCAGAAAAGCTCCAATCACCGGAGCGCTGGGTTGAAATTTACTTGTAAAAACACTGTGCTTGCTTGGAAGACATAAGAAAGTAGGGCCACACCATAACGACATATGAAATAGTTTGCACATTGAGATAAGTGATTATAAACCATGTCATCAACATTTTGAATAGATCATCCAAATTAGGATGTGATGAAGAAATCTCATGTTAGGAAATAAGAAATAATTCGTGAATAAGAGTTAAAATGACCAATCTGCTTAGGACGATTTCTTAATGCATTTACATAAAACGAGGATAATGACATTTGAACAGCCATTCTGTTTCGCAAAAAAAAAGATGTTCTGCGTATTCCATAGTGCTCCTGTTCCTGGTAGTGCTGTTAGTTTATGGGAAGGCTCTCTTCCAGGCTCATTATATATGTTCTCTAATCTTAAAAAAAAAAAAAAAAAAAAAGGTTAGGGGTGCCTGGGTGACTGAGTTGGTTAAGAGTCTGACTCTTGCTTTCAGCTCAGGTCATGATCCCAGTGTTGTGGGATCAAGCTCCACATCAGGCTCCTCGCTGAGTGTGGAACCTGCTTAAGATTCTCTCTCTCTCCCTGTGCCCTTCCCCTGCTTACACACTCTCTCTGTCTCAAAATAAATAAACAAACAAAAAACAACACTTACTCTTAAAACAAATAAACAAAACAAGGTTAGTATAAGGTCCCTGTTCAACAGAAAGAAAGTTGAGGCTCAGGGACTATTCAAAGTCTTGTTCAAGCTTACTCAGTTCATTTAAGATTCTACTCATGTGACATCTTTCAAGATGATGCCAAAGTCTAGTTGATGAGTCTATCTTCCATGTTCAAAGAGCTCAACATGCTGGCACAACAGTTTACTCAATGCTTCTGTGACAATTTCCTTATGTTTACCTTTCCCACTCCTTGAAGAGATGTCTTTGATTCATATTTGTTTCAGCTTTGTCTACAGCAGTTTGGGCGTACTAAGTTAACAAACTAAAGCCATCCTGCAGATATTTTGGTAATAGCATCTGTCATTTTGATGTTCCATGATATGATTCTTTCATTTGCATTTCATAATTTCACGCTGGAAAGGAAAAATTATGAGTCCTAAGATTATGGCAAACCTACTTAGATGAGCCATCGTAAGTTCAGAGGCATTTAAATATGATTGGTTGGAATCTGTCCTAATTAATTGCCAACATGATCTGGATACAAGTGTTCTTTCAGTGTTTGTGGTATCTTTTCTCCAATTTCTTAGCTCATATCTAAGAAAGTTGTGTTAATATGGCCCCAAACCACTCTGGCTTTATAATGATAAAAATAGAGTAAACTAAGCATGTAAAATGAATGGGTTTTAAAAAAAAAAAACAGTAAATAAAATGCATTTTTTTTATTGGCTTTAACAAAAATTGTCTTTAAGAAAACCTTGGGCTGCAAACAGAACAGAAAGTTCATTTCCAGAAAATTTGGAAGGATATTAATATGACTACCATTGTATGAAACTTGTGGCACATAAGTGTAGAGCTCACTGAATTTTTACAACCTGAACACCTATGTAACTGACAACCAAATAAAGAAACAGAACTGACAGGATGCCAGAAGCCGCCCTTGCTCACCACTCCCTTCCCTTCCAGCCACTACAATGCCACCCCCTCCCCCGATACAAGGGTCATCGTTAGGCTTGGTGAAGTTCTTGATTCTTCATTTCTTTTCAAATTATTATTACTTGTTCAGCTCTATTGAGGTATAATTGACACCTAAAAATTGCATATACATAGGCTGTCCGAAGTGATGTTTTATAAGTACATGTCACAATGATTTAACAAATGCATCCATTGTGAAGTGATTACCACAATCAAATTAATGAACACATCTATCAACCTAGCATAGTTACCTTTGGTGCCTGTGCATATGGTGAGGATACTTAAGATCTCTTGGCAAATTTTAAGCGTACGATACAGTATTGTTTCCTATAGTCACCACGCTGTTCATGGTGACTCTGAGCAATATTTTCCCATTGCCCCCAACCCCTGGCAACCACCCTTCTACGCTCTGGTTTTATGAGCTTGACTTTTTTAAATTGCACGTGTAAGTGAGATCATGCAGCATTTGCCTTTCTGTGTCTGGCTTATTTCACTTAGCATAATGTTCTCCAGGTTCATCCACGTTGTCGCAAATGGATTCTTCACTTTTTTTATGACATTTCTAAACATTTGGAGATGAAATTCATCTTGGAGGTTGCCACTCTACAAAGGGACAAAAGTTGTCGAGCTGGCACGTCGTGGGTTGTCTTGAAAGCAAAACAAAGCAACACACTTTTTTCTTCATTGTCTTCTTGTCTCAACAAGTAGATTCAAGTCCGATAGTTTATGTCTTCATGTTCATCTGAATTTTCTGGAATGCATAGGTTATTTAAAAGAAGTGAAGGAGAACCTGAAGAACTCTCCCTTGATAGTCCCAACGTTTCCAAAAAATAATAATTATTTTAGACATGTAAACATGGCCTTAATCTAGAGAAAGCTTTGCAAGAGAATCTTAAGAACCTTAATCTTAAATATTCAGGGTTCTCATTCTTTCATATTAAATGTCTCATCATTAACAATATTGTGGTTTTATTTTTATATCTAATGGGCTGACCTTTTACACAATTTCTTTGGTAATGTTAGTATGAGTAATGTTAAAAATGTCCAAATGAGGTTAATATTTTGGTCAAGGAGGGACATAGTGGTGTATATGCCATGGTCAGAGTTTTCTTAAGGGAAAATCATGCTGGGAAAGCAGTTATGTTGAAACTAATCTGCTTAGTGTCATGAAGAGGAATTTTGTAAGTAGCGACATCTGTTTGACCTATCACATGGAAAATGCAAACATTCTGCCTGTGTAAATTTACAGCAGATTCTATTTGCTACCAAAACCTCAGTGGCTTTCTCTTAGGCTTACTCAGGAAATAAAGGATATTTATTTTGTATGCTTTTATTTTTCTAAATATAAAATAAGATACATTAATTATAAAACTTTGTAAAGTTGAAAAACAAAAAGAAGAAAAAAATCATCTATAATCCCCCCTTTCACAAATAACTCTTAAAAATGTTACTCTATATATTTTATCTTATTCTTCCATGCATGTGTACACATGTTTTTAACAAGATAGGATAATATTTTGTGTTGTTTTGTAATATGATTTTTATCATTTATTAATGCATTTTAAACATATTATCACATTATTAATTATTTATTTGCAAAATGTGTTTTATTTCCAAGCTGTATTTCAACAAACATACAGGTGAAATTGCTTTTATAAGTTTTTTGTCTGTTTTATACACAAATATAGACACATATATGTATAAAACATATATATGCACATGTATATATGAGTGTATACATGAGTAAGCAGATTATTTGTATTATTTGCCTATGTTTCCATTGGTGTGTTTGGTATTTTCATTGGTATATTATTTTCTAAGGAATCAATGTATTAAGAATTTAGTTGTTAGACTTTAATGACTCAAATAATTCCCATTTTAAAATTTGTCTTTCAGAGTTTGTCCATTTTTTTTAATTTACATTTAGAATTCTTTTCTTTGCAGATTCTTTCTTTAGTGTGAGCTTTGGTAATAGATTGCCCATAACACAATTATGTAAATCTTCACCCATATTTTCCTTTACTCCATGCATGATTTAATTTTTTAATAGTCTTTAATCTTTTTCTGCAATAATATAACTTCGGAAGACCTGCAGAAATAGCACTTTACCTCAAGATTATTACCTAGTTATAAACATACTTGTTGGATAATTCATTCTTTATCCACTGATTTAGAATGAATTATCATCTACTAAATTCTTTTTTTTTTTAATGTTTATTTTAGTTTTGAGAGTGATAGAGTGTGGGCGGCAGTGGGACAGAGAGAGGGAGACATAGACTCCGAAGCAGGCTCCAGGCTCTGAGCTGTCAGCACAGAGCCCGACGCAGGGCTCGAACTCACAAACCATAAGATCATGACCTGAGCTGAAGTCTGATGGTTAACCCACTGAGCCACCCAGGTGCCCCTCATCTACTAAACTCTTATAGTTATTTTGATCTATTTCTCAACTTTCTACTCTGGTTCCATTTATGTAATGTTTTATCATTGTTATACAAGTTTGTTTAAACTTTTTGATCTTGATAATGCATTTTAATTTCAAATAAGGCGTATCTCTTTGCTTAATTCATAATAATAACAATAATAATCCACTACATTAATAGTAAAGGAATATTATATCACTATGCATCCATTTATTCCCTCCAAGACTTTGGCTTTTGTTATCATGGATTTTACTTCTACATATGTTATAAAAAAAAAAACCTTGCAGTATATTATTATTTTTGCTCTAAGCAAGTACCTCTACAGACATATTTACACACACATTTACCATTTCTGCAACTCTTCATCCCTTTGCGTAAATCTAATTCCATCTGGTGTTGTTTTCCTTCTGCCTGAAGGACTTCCTAAATACATCTCAAAAGTCCGCCAGTTAAAATTTGTTGAGCTTGGGGCGCCTGGGTGGCGCAGTCGGTTAAGCGTCCGACTTCAGCCAGGTCACGATCTCGCGGTCCGTGAGTTCGAGACCCGCGTCGGGCTCTGGGCTGATGGCTCGGAGCCTGGAGCCTGTTTCCGATTCTGTGTCTCCCTCTCTCTCTGCCCCTCCCCCGTTCATGCTCTGTCTCTCTCTGTCCCAAAAATAAATAAAAAAAAAAAAAATGTTGAAAAAAAAAATTTTGTTGAGCTTTTTTTACTATACTAAAAAGTCTTTATTTCACCTTCAATAATTAGAAGGATTTTTTTTTCTGTGCATAGAATTCTAAACTGACAATTTTTTTCTTCATCAGCTTTCAGTACTTTAAATGTCGCTCCATTATTTTCCAATTGCATTGCTTTCAACACAAAATGTCCTGTCATTCTTTATTTTTCTGTACTTCTTTTTTTTAAGTTTATTTATTTATTCGAGAGAGAGAAAGAGAGAGAGAGAGAGTGTGTGTGTGCATATGAGAGCAGGGGAGGGGCAGAGAGAGCAGGAGAGAGAATCCCAAGCAGGCTCTACACTGTCAGCATGGAACCCAATGCATGGCTCCCATTCACAAACCATAACATCATGACCTGAGCTGAAATCAAGAGTCAGGTGTCTGAGCCACCTAAGCACCCCACGTTTTTCTGTACTTCTACGTCTTTCTTTCTCTGACTTCTCTCAAGGATTTTCTCTTCGTCTCTGTTTTCATCATTTTGATTATGATCCTTGCTTTATTTTTCTTATTTTATTAGATCAACTGGAATTTCCATATCAAAATTAATGCATAGTTTTAGTAGAAGGCATTATCAGCTTCTTGAGTTTAGTGAATATGCCAATGATAATGGCGAGGATTATAATAGTTATCATTATGGTGAAGGCAATGTTACCTCACAACATTGCACTAATCAAACCAAACATAGTATAGCATAGTAAAAAGAACAGGGTTTCAAAGTGAGAATAACATAAGCCTTTATCCTAGTTTTGCTAATATTTTGGAGAGTAAATGAGATGTAATTCTTCACTCCTTTAACCCCGGCGGTGTTGTGTGACTTATTTCTATGACCTGATATAATCATCACCTTGCAAAGTGCCTTTGTAATGGGCTTAATGCCATGGGCCTCTGTCACTATCATAGAACATATCTCAGCAGCCCCTTCTTTTAAGGAGGCTGAGAGATATATGGAACAGATCTGGACCCACAGACCCTTGGTGTGAGTAGAGCTACCCCAGCCACTGCATTCTGAAACAAAGCTGCACCAGCCAACTTAGATTTGTGAGAACAGATGCTTGCTGTTTTCTACCACTGAATTTTGGGATCATTTGTTATATAGCGTGATAGTAGAAATAGCTAGTGAATACAAGTCACTCCTTCTAATACTTTGTCACTCAGTGTTCCATTTATTCATTAAAAAAAAAATTTACTAAGCACCTATTCTATGCTGAAATGATGATAGGTACTAAAGCTGTAATAGCAAACAAGATAGAAACAATACTACTCCCATGATACTTATATTATCTGAGGATGCCAAGAGAAACAAAATCAAACGGAACAAAATAATTTCAAATGATAAGTTTCAACAAGAAAACAAACAACAAGCTATAATGAGTCACAACATGCAGTTGTTTACTTTCGATAGGGTAGGGAGGAAAGTATTCTGTGAGCCATGAAAGATGACAAGGAGTTTGCTATATGCTATCATATACTAATTTACAATTTATTCTGAGTGTAATGAAGAATGATGGGAAGATTTTAACCAGGGAAGTGACATGATATACCTTTCATTTGGAGAAACTTAATTTCTCTCGAAAGAATAGATTAAAAAGGGCAAGAGAGATCAAACAGGACTCCGGACTCGAGGAAAATTGCAGGAACCCTACCTTGGAATTTTCTTTATCTCATCTCTTCGGGAAAAGTGAATCCCTATAGAGCTTCTTGGGTTTGTGTCACAAAGTAGCAAGAGAGATGTCAAGAAGAGAAATGTGGCCCAGCATACATTCGCCACCCTGTCCAGGGATCAGTAGTCAGTCCATGGAGGGTAGCCCAGGTAGATGACAAGAGGCCTAGCCAAACAACTTCTATAGAAGTTAGAAGGTGCAGGGAGATGCCAAGTAGATAACTCAGGGGAGAAGTTATGACACTTTTCTTTCCCCACCCACCCCAAAAATTATTTCACCACCATATATGAGATAGGAAAAATTGGCCTTGAATGGGAAGTGTCTATTGCTTGGTGTTACAGGCAAAATGAGGAAAGGGAAGTGTAAATGGGGTGTCCAATGTCTACCAACTCAGCCTACCTCATTTTACATCACCGTTCCACTGAGGCATCTCAGCACACCCCAAAGGTGCCACAGAAGGTGATTTAAACATAACTGTCCTAAGGAATTAGTCCTTGGTAAGGCGCATTTAATGATTTGATGTCTGCACTCTCCACTCTGCTGCTCAGTGAATTCCCGCTTTTCCTCTACGCCTACGTCCAGCCATGTCCGACTGTCTCCAGCCCCTGCAGTGCACTTAGTTATTTGTGTGTCTGTTTCTCTGTCTGTCTCTCTGTCTGTCTCCAAAACAATGCTGTCTTTGGATCTGCTAGCCAAACATTGACTGATTTTGAGAATCTTCCTGACGGTCTTGGATTAGACTGAGTACATGTGTAGCATGGATGTTTCTGTGCATAGATGTCCACAAACCAGTTTTATTGTGAACCGACTGAGATCAAGGAGTAAATCTGGGGGTGTCTTTTGTCTTTACATCCTGTTGACTAGCACGTGATCGTTGACATATACTCATAATAGATCACATAGGGGAGTATTAGTTAGCCATTGCTTTATAATTAGCTATCCCAAAATATAGCGACTTAAAACAACAAACTACAATTGCGTAAGTGGACTGGGCAGTTGTGCCGATCTGGATTGGGTTTGGTTCATCGCGGAGGCCTGGCTTATGTGTCAGCCTGTGGTCAGATGTTGGTCCAAGGTAGCTTGAGCTGGAATGACTCATCGCTATTCCTTTAGGCTCTCCTCTACGAGCAGGATGGGTTGGGCATGCTCGAAAGGTAGCAGTAGTCTTCCGAGAGACTGAGCAGAAGTATGCAGGAAAGCCTTCTGAGCTCGAGGCCCTGAATTGCCACAATGGCCATTCTGCCATATTCTATTGGCCAAAAATCTTTTCAAAGTCCTGATTCATGGAGAAGGAAAATAGACCTCACTTCCCAAAGGGAAGAGTAGCAAAGCCACATAGCAAAGGGTATGGGTATAGGGAGGAATGAAGAATTGTGGCCATTTTTACTATTAATTTATAACAGCAGGGGGTTCATAAATAAAAATGTTGATTGCATTTGACAATTACGTTGATGTTCTGTAGAACTACTTGTGCAAGACCTAAGATTGTCCTGAGGAGTGGGTGGGATGCAAATAGGATCCAAAATTTTTTTAATGGGATTTATTTATTTCTAAAGTTTATTTATCTCTTTTATTTAGGTTGACTCTACACCCAACATGGGACTCAAACTCATGACCCCGAGATGAAGTCATGTGCTCTTCTGACTAAGCCAGCCAGGCACCCCTAAAAATGTAATTCAACCTTAAAGGAAAACAGCAAAGTTCATTGAACAATATCACCCTGGCAGGGTTGTTGGGCTTCACAATGGGATTGGGCATTTTTATAATTTAAAGATGTAATAAACTTAAATGAAAATACTTAGAGAGAGGAAAATGGTTGAAAAGGATTAGAAATCAATTCCCCAAGAAAATTTGAATGTTTTTTTTTTCAACGTTTTTTATTTATTTTTGGGACAGAGAGAGACAGAGCATGAACGGGGGAGGGGCAGAGACAGAGGGAGACACAGAATCAGAAACAGGCTCCAGGCTCTGAGCCATCAGCCCAGAGCCTGACGCGGGGCTCGAACTCACGGAGTGCGAGATCGTGACTTGGCTGAAGTCGGACGCTTAACCGACTGCGCCACCCAGGCGCCCCAATTTGAATGTTTTTTTGACTTAAGTAGCATTAATTTTAATTAGAGAAAGAGAGATACAAACAGATAATATTTATAGGTGGTAGTTCCTACAGGGGCCTTTTGTAGATATCTACAAATGTATATAAATATATATAACATATAAAACACATGTACATGCAGAAATGTATATCCTGCATCATTTTACAAATATAATAGAAAAATAATACATATTTAAGGAAAACATATAGAGAAAATGGGCTCAATGAAAATGTGTTGCTTTCCAAAGAATGTCTATTCCCTTGTAAATTCTTACAAAATCTTTTGCACTGTCCTGCAATGTTCTATTTATTTATAATTGTCTTCAGAACAATAGAAGTTTGCCAAACTAAGAACTAGGTATAATTAAAGAGAGATATTTCTCTCCTGTGATGTGAATCTCCTGTAGAACCCTACTGATTGTTGCATAATAATTGTTAACATTCTTAATTCCATGAAGAGTATCAAACCATGAGAAACCTCTAGATATGTAGGACAAACTGGCCTTGCCATTCGTCTTGATGGAATACCAGACAACAGTTTTGATGGCTTATGTTCATGCTCCATCAAAATGACACTTCCTGCAAGTGATCTTTTCCTGTGGCTTGAAACCAGGTTCCAGCTGCCCAGAACCATCAGTGCAAAGTGCAGATGTTGGGCCCCTTGTTCAAAAAGCAGGAAGAAAGCTTTTGTCTTATTCTGTGGTCCATAGGTCCCTCTCCACCTGCTTTGGTATTTTTGATTTGCTATATGATGTCAAGCTCCCCTGGGCACAGGGATACTCACATGGTAAGTGCAGGCTATTACAGATTCCTGGGGCCCTTGCACACCTGACCTTTGCTGTGTTCAGACTCAGTCCCCTGCCAGGGTGGAAAGCAATAGCAGTTACTGGGGAGTAGGTAGCCAAACACCCTCCCAAGGTGGCAGGAATGCAGCAAGGGGCTAGGGGTGATGGTGGCAGTAGGGGCTGGAACCATGCGTACACTGAGGTTTTATGTCTCTGGTAAATGATTCACTCCCATCAGCTGTCACGTAGAAACACAAATTCAAATAACATTGTTAAGAATTTCAAGAACATGATAGTAGGGCATTAAACTAAGAGAAACCCTACTTCTGAGTGTGGGGCCTTGCAGTAGAGCTCCTATCACAAGCTCTGTGAAGCTGGCCCTGTTGCTGCAATTGTCCCACTGTAAAGACAAACCTGAACCTTCTGTCTCTGTCCAAGCCCCAGACATTGGTGTCCCGGCCCTGCAGTTTGACAATGCACTCTAACTAACCTTTGATTCTTGGCTACCGCTGCTAGGAATGAGGATGCTCCAGTCCTCCTCCCAACCTCCCCAGGCTGGTATTCTCTAACGTTGGGTTCCTGAGCCCCATCTGTCTGCTGATGGAGGAGACTGGATCTCTGTGTCCTGAATTTCCAGGCATCCTGACCTTGTTCTCAGCTGCTCCTCCATCACTGAACAAAATAAAATTCAGAGACCAGCTGGCTCCGATGTCATGCTTTCTCTTTCAGAGTAACTATGCCTAAAATTTCCATGCTCAATGGGACACATCTCCTCTCTGCAGCTGCATTGAGTGAATTACATGGAACAAATAATACGTACTTCTCAAGCAAGCTGATTCCAGCAGAGATCAACTTCCCCATTTTTCATTGAAAGCTTCCCATCATTAAGGCCACCTATGTAGCTTATTCTGTCTCTCTAGGGAAGAAAAACATGACTCTCCAAAACAGTCACATTCTGGAACAGCTGAGACAGTCCCGGAAACTTAGTTCAGCCTGGGCTGGGTGGGCTGCTTTATCTGAGTGGATCTATTCTGCCATTTCCCATGAGATCAGCCATAGTGCTGGGTCCACTCATAATAGCAGAGTTTCAGGGACAGAACATTGTCATGAACACTGAGTGTTCATGAACACTGAGACCATCCAGGTCTGGAGAGGCCAACTGTAGAGAGCTGTGGGCAGATGCCAGGGCTGAGATTCACCCAAAGTCACATAGTCCTAGAGACACGGATTACAGAAGAAGTCCTGTCTGCAGCAAGAGATTAGTAGAAATTTATCCCTGTTGCTGGGTCTTTCAACTTCAAAGGATTTTGACATGTCCAACACTCCATCATAGCCGGTCACTCTTCCCCTTTAAAACATTGAATCACCTCATGGAGATTTTTGATAATGGCATTCCAAATTTTATGCCTTGGTTTTGAAGTATAGCACCGTTTTTTAATCTTAGAATACAAATAGAAAGAGCTGAATAACGTAAGGGATTGCCACAACATTTCTTCAGGAAACCATGTCTTTGATTTACTTTTCCACATAGTAAGAACATTATTATTCATGACATTCACATAAAGGCTACATTTTATTCACTACATAGCATTGTCCCCAATTCATATCAACAATACACACTCTTTATCAACAAAATGTTTGTCTTTCATAGATTATCAAACTACCTCATAGCAAAATGCAATCCAACATTTTCACCCCGGGCTTTTCTAGAGCTTTCGGTTTCATGTCTATCACCCACTTTCCAAAGACCAAAGGCCCCTGGTTCAAAGATACAAGTTTGTGATGAATTCTAACTCCCTTCTAGACATAAAATCTTACATGACCTTGACTGGGGCCATATTATTATTTGAGGTTCCTCAAGGTGACAAAATTGATGCACTTCAGGTGAACATTTTTATGCAAAATTCTATTTCCCATAATTTCCTAGGGGGTCCACATGCCTTTTGTTTCCAAGTAACACTGCTTGCTTAGTGTTTGGGAAGATGCACAAGCTCCAGTCTTCCAGCAGAATACTGCTCTGTCCCTTTAGGGATCACTTGGGACACTTCTAGCGATGAGAGAGGAAGTAATGATTTTTTTTAATTAATTTGCTCAGGAGAGCAATTATTAGTGTGGGTGAAACCCAATTACAAGTTCATTTTTTTTTTTGGAGATATAAACAGATATGTTTCTGTCATAAGTATAGACACACTAATATAAAAAGGATAAGAAACCCGAAGATCTGAAGGTAGAGAGTGCAGGCATGATAGTCTTGAATGTCACTCATTTGTTCTGAAGATCTATATACTTTTTACCTTTCATGAAAGTTTGGAACCATCTCTAACAGACTTCTCTTGAGAAAAGCGATCATAATTACATAAGTGTGTAGGGCTGCTGTAACAGAGTAACACAAACTCGGTTCCTTAAACAGAAGAGATGTATTGTCTCATAGTTCTGGACGGTTGGTCCTTCCAAGGGCTGTGAAGGAGAATCTGTTCTTTGCCTCTCTCTTGCTTCTGGTGGTTTGCTGGCAATCTCTGACTTTTCTTTGCTTCTGCTGCATCATCTTGATTTCTGCTTTCATCTTTTATGATGTTCTCTTTATGTGCATGTCTGTGTTCCAATTTTCGCCTTTTATAAGGACTGCATTCATATTGGATTGGGGCCCACCCTACTTTGTATAACCTCATCTAGACTAATACGTCTGCAACAACTCTGTTCCTAAATAAGAGCATATTCCTAGGTACTGGACACTAAGTTTTCAACATATGACTTTGTGAGGGATACAATTCAATCCAAACAATAGCCTGTTTGACTCATCTGCACCCAGGAGAAGATGAATCATTAAAACAGCGGTGTCAGTGGTTTCAGATACCATTTAGTGGATTTTCCCAGGTTTGCTTATGAATCTACTTTAAATATTTCTCAAGGGACGTTAAACCCTTTTGTTCTGTAAACCCAGGAAACCTCAAAGTGCTCCATCCACAGGGTCATAGTGGTCTCCAGCAAGAGTTGGTGGTTGCACTTTTGGGACCAACCCAAGGGGCACTGTTCCCCAAAACAATCTTTGTTTCTCTCTTTTTTGTAATATTGTAAACTTCTTAACCTAAGCACCCAGGGAAATTCAATGTTTTAAATTTACAAGCTTTATATCTTAAGCCTTGCAAATAGAACTGTTCAATTAGAATTTTGTGTGTGCAAACTCTATACCCAATGCGGGACTTGAACTCATGATCCCAAGATCAAGAGTTGTATGCTCCACCGACTGAGCCAGGTGACTCTTCATCTCAACATTGTAAGTTTGAGCTTCACATTGGGTACAGAGATTACTTTAAAGAATTAAAAATCTTTAAAAAAAAGAACTATCCAACTATTATAAGTGCAATACATGGTGTTCCCCTATTTGTTCTAACAAGATTTCATTTACATAAAATGATAAAAAATTTCTATGCACAATACTGTTCTATTATACTGTGTAAATGAAATATTTCCCCAATATGTATTCTTTTATAATCTGAAAATCAAATTGAAAATGGACCTTGCAGGGCTTTGGAACAAAATAAATCATTTGGCAAAATGAAATGGAGAAAGTTTACTTTTAAAGTTAAATATACTCTTTAAAAAAGGATATAAAGAACAAAATACTTTAATCACAGACATTACAACAGCAAAAAAGAGGCATAAAGCGCAGAAGTAAAGAATATCTTGCAATTTTTAAATGTTGCACATTAGGAGAAATGTATTTCATGAGTAAGAATGTCATTAAGTATCACATGCCAATCAATTTCTGTTCACCTTGCTCCTGAAATGACTGTCGACTAGACTTATTTAGTTCCACACTCACTTCTGAAAAGCAAGGTTGATGGGTCAGTTACTGAAATATGTGAGAAGTGGAGCTGGAAGAGGCAAGAGATTGATAAACTGTCAGAATTTTGGCAGTTATATAGCAAGAATGACAAGTCAGGACAGTTGTGAGGCAATGACTGGAAAATGCCCAAAGAAGTCGGTATAGACCTCACCCCAAGGAAAGGGTTGTCAGGCTAAATGTCAAGTCTGTGTGTAGTAAGGCAAATTCAGATACCCTCTGGAAAGCTGTTAATATTCAACTAATGTTTCTGGGAGTCTCAGAACACATATGTTCCCCCTTTTATGTGAAGACCAGTTTTCCAATAGAGAATATTCTTTGAGGAAATGTAAGGGACATCAAGAGCAGCATCCAGGCCCCGGGGTTTTGGGAAGTGGCAGACATGAGTCAAGGCCTTTGATCCTCCAAATCAAGGGTTAGACAGTCCTGGATTCCCAGATCTCAGTGAAAGGCGAAGTAGAGACTGGAAAGTCTTGGGAATCACTAACAGGAGTCCAGAAATGAGAAAATCATCCATCAGTGACTCAGATAGAAGGAGCACTTCAATGTTTTACAATAGCTTCTTGATGGGACCCCATTCCGGATATGTGGGGCCTAAAGTTTGTACATTCTGGAGAGGTGATTCTCTTGAAAAAAAAAATCATAAATACAAAACCAGGTATGAATGTAAATACTTATTTTAGAATGACAAAGGAAAAGACAACCAAGTTCCGGAGTCTGAGAGATTCATCTTCTTTCTGAAATATTTTAAGCCAATTTACCAAAAAATGTTTTCCTAGTTACACTCCCTGATTGCAGCCTGGGATTTCCTCCCATCTGGAATATGTTTACACCTCACAGCAACTCCCAGATCTCAAGGGTTCCATACAAGGAAGGAGACCTGAAGCTTAATCTTCCTTATCTTCACTAGAAATCCATCTTGTTCTGATTCA
Organism: Prionailurus viverrinus; assembly: GCF_022837055.1. Lineage (NCBI taxonomy): Eukaryota > Metazoa > Chordata > Mammalia > Carnivora > Felidae > Prionailurus > Prionailurus viverrinus. The sequence goes on from NC_062564.1 coordinate 72,390,572, forward strand.
ACATAATACAGATCTTGAATGATCAGACTTGTATTTAAAAATGGCAGTCAGTGTAGTTCTGAGTCCTATTAACATTGTGGGATTCTAAATCTCAGAAACCAGAAACTTATGGATCATCTGGTCTAAACCGAGTATTTGTCATATAAATGTATTTGTAAACGGAAGCCCAGAGAGTTAGAGAAATACTAAGGATACCAAGCCAGGCTCCTCTCCTGATGCCCTTTCTATTACAGGCCACTCATTGTCCACTGCTAACCTGCCTTCTCTCGTATCAGAACCAGAGTGTTAGCTTGAAGAATATGTGATTTATTCCATTTTTACTAAACAGCATTCGCTGAGGGTTACCTCAACCTATATTCACAGCTGAATGAAAAGGTTTTGCACTTCCTTCTTCCTAAGCACAATAGTTCAGCTGAGCAGGACAATAAGCTGAGATGACAAATGATTCTAGGTCTGTAAGTCTAGCACCCCAAAATGGAATAATATCTGTTAGTCACTCGTAGACCAAATAGTGTTGGATACATTCTTATAAGGTGCTAAAAATGTCGCTTCTATTAATACAAATCCCTACAAATATAAATATATTGGAGTTATTTGCATGCTATTATTGATATAAGTGTCATCTAAAAGATGCGACCACTGTCACCGTTCTGTGTCTCACTAGACAGCCCGAGTCAGCTTTATGCCATTACCGTATTATCTTTCTGTTACGGTTTGATTTTCAACGAGGCTCACACTACCGAGTCCCATCTTCAGGTTTAGTAAACGGGATTTATTTTCGAAGCTCTTCAAGTCAAGTGGTTTCACTTCACGCTTGGTTCTGGAAGACCTGTGCCTCATCACTGTCTTCACATCTGCCTTCTATTGACTGTAACAAAGTTGTTTGCTGAAGTCATTTCTCATTTGGCTCATGAATCCTGACCTCTGAAGCGACTTCCTTATGCATATTGTCTCAGAAAGAAAGAATTTGACTCAAATATCTTAATTTGTGGTACTCTGTGCATTTGGAGTATGACTAAGAAACACTACTGCTTTCTAGGCGGGATCACTGGGTCCATGGAGGGTGTCAGCAGAACTGTCTCCCTTCATTATTATTATTATTATTTTTCACTTTGCCCTCTCCAGCCCCTATGAATATGAACCTCAAATGGGCACCTTCTGTAGATCTGAGCCTTTATTCCCAAGTCCATTATCCAGGGTTCAGGAATGAGTCTCCACGTCCCAGCACTTCTTATCCTGACACAGGGATTGCTAATTCTTGGATCCTACTCTGAACTTCAGTCCCACATTAATGCCATAATCTGCCTACTTACCTGGTTTGCTAGTGCTGATGAATTTCAATAGGGAGTTAGTGGTGGTCTTATTCTGTGTGTGTGTGTGTGTGTGTGTGTGTGTGGTTTTGATTTTTTTTTTAATTTTAATTTATTTTTTTGAGAGAGAGAGTGCAAGCAGGGTAGGTGCAGAGAGAGAAGGGGAAAGAGGCTCTGAAGGGGGCTCCAAGGCACTGACAGCAGTGAGCCTGACGCAGGACTAGAAATCACCAACCGTGAACCATGAGATCATGACATGAGCTGAAGTTGGATGCTCAACCGACTGAGCCACCCACGTGCCTCTCTGTGTGTACTGTTCTATTATATGTCTATTATACATTTTTGTGTGTTCTAGTATATGTCTAAATTATCCACCTATATTCGTTCAACAAATATTAAATACTTATTAAATGTTAGGCACTTACTATTGGGCAGAAATGATGATATACAAAACATACATTGTATATATGAGACAGAAGTCTAGGCTTTCTTCCTATCTGTCGACTATCAGTATGAACTGTGAATTAACAAACACTTGAAGAAGCATGATATGTCTATATTTCCTATTTTCATAGACAGTATGTATTTTTATTGTTTTATGTTCTGATTGGTTTAGGGTTGACAGATGACCTCTTTCATTTAGACTTTCATACTCAAATATTTTAGATCTCTGTAAATTAATTTAAAAAATGTACTGTACATCTGCTCTTGTTTCCATGTGAATTAAAGTGGATCATGGTTCCATGATCTGAAGAATGATTACTTTAGGTGATTTCAAAGACAGAACAGAGTTTACTCAAGTGAAACATTTTTCTAGAGGAGTAGTTACAAATCCTTTTACAGTTTTGAGATTGAGTTTGATAATGGCAGTCTAGAGAAAAATTAATATGGGTAGACTAGTTTATAACAGAAATCAGTTTTCTAAAGGGACTAAGTTGAATTGTCTCAAGAAATGTAAAGTAACCTGTGAATCTTTCACTTTTCTAGAAACAAGACTAGGAAAATTCTATACCAGAAGAATCCTAATACTCAAGCATCATGGGAATTTTTTAATCTATTTTAATGGAGAAAATGTTACCTATCAGCTTATCACTGCTAACTACCAAGTAAAATAATGCAAAAAACAAAACAAAACAAAACAAAACCAAAACAAAAAAAAAAGCAACAACAACAAAAAAACCAACAACTGTATTCTACTCACTGATTTATAAATCAGTACATTCTATAATTTTTTCCAGGTATTAGAAAGTGTTGTCAGGGGCGCCTGGGTGGCTCAACTGGTTAAGTGTCTGACTTCGGCTCAGGTTATGATCTCAAGGTTGGTGAGTTTGAACCCCACATCGGGCTGGCTGCTGTCAGCACAGAAACTGCTTCAGATCCTCTATCCCCCTCCCCTCCCCCTCATGCTCTCTCTCTCTCAAAAATGAATAAATATTTCAAAAAAAAGGAAAAAAGTGTTGTCAGAATTGTGCAGCAATTTTTGAATAAACTCAATGGTATGATTAAAACAATGTGCAGCTTATATTTACAACAGTTTGCAACCAGAAAGGATTATTTTTGTTATATACCTTTGGAGCCCTTTTAAAGTTTGTTTCAGGTGCCTACTCTGCTCTCAGTTTGCTTCTTCACAGGTCGAGGATAGCACTGGGCCTCAGCTGTCCTTTTAGCCTGTTTGGACAATGTGGATAGTCATCGGTGCCTGAGCTGAGTTATTCAGAATGACTCTCTTGGGAACTGGATTAAGACACAGAGAAGCTTAGCATTAGTCAGTGGTGGTCCTTGAAAATAGGAAAGTCCAGAGACTGGAGAACAGGGGAGGTCACTTTGGGCTGTACTGGTGAAAGAACCCAGAGGGACAGTCTGCAGAGAAATGCATAGTGACAGGGATGAGGGGCAGAAAAAGGATGTGCTTTGGCTCTTAATGAATTATCTCCATACCTTGCCCTTGAGTTCTGGGAGTTTCAGCCAGCCCCATCCCACAACCTATTGACTCTTGATGGTAAGTAAATCCCCCTTTGTATAACAGGAGTGAGTGTGTTTCTGTTTCTTACAAATAAGCCTCAGTTAGCTTTTTTGATAAATGATCACATCCTCTTTAGCTCATCAAAGAGCTTAACAAAAAATTCAAAGTTAGGGTGATTGGAATATGAAAATTGCTATTAAATTTTCCTTAGTACCGGCATATTTTGGAGGGATTATTAGAGTACTATTAAATGAATAGGTACTTATGCACATTTTATGATGTATGAGGGTACTCGAAAAAAACCTTCAAAGTTCTCCTGCTGTGTGTGGTGTATGAGAGCGTCAGGGGCAATATATGGTTCTTCTTCCTCTCAACTGCCTGTCTCCAGTGCACCCTCATCAATGTCTTTTTCAGAGCAGCTGGACGAGCAACGGGGACACAAGGAGATTAGTGAATATTCGTGCATTTTAGCTGCTGCCAAGGTGAATCTTTCCAAATCCTGATTATGTTTATTTAAGTGAAACATCTGCCAGTAAAAACAAGACATGTTTATGGGTAACGGCAGTCCTATGGCTTCTGTTTTCTGAATAATGATAATACTGACACTGGCTGGACAGCCTCGTCCTTGGGGATTTTCTTTTGTTTTTATTATTATTACTAAGTAATACACTCTTTAGAGTGAACTTCTTGTGCCACTGGGATTGCTAGCAGCTACTGCAATAAAAGAGTTGTTTGTGGCCTTTCCTGTTGAAAAATGGCCGACGGGGGAAGGGAAGCACTCAGGAAGCAACTGAGTTTGTGAACATAAACAAAGGGGGACGTTTCTTTCCAGAGTTTAGACACTAACCAGTGATGAACCAGCTGAGAGCTGGGAGAACACAGTACATTCTCACAGATACGAGTGGCCCAAGTGTGAATTGTTCTGGGTCCCCCCCCCGCCCCCCCCAGGATTCTGGGAATAGGAATAAATACGAAGTTGTCTACTATCTGGGGATAAAATTACAGAAGATAATGTAGTCTATGTAAATAATAGTAGAAGTAATAATAGAATTACAGAAGATGATAAAGTCTATGTAAATAAATAGACTTAAATTGCATTTCCTGAGTATAAATATTTCCATTATCCTACCCGTGACTTTATTTGAAAACAAAACAAAAAAAATGGACTATTAGAAAACCATCAAACTTGAGACCACATTGAACAAATCCTTCAGGGTGAAGTGAAGAACGGTTTCTCTAGGGCTAAGAGAGATCAGGCATAGTCCCCGGCCTCATGGATGTTCGGACTAGTAGAAGTGGCAGGAAGGCAGGCATATATGTACTTGCTTGTACCATGTACTGACTGGATGGGAATCATAGGGCTGGCAGTGAGGTTGCAATAGCAAATGTAGCAACATATCCCTGCTTCTGTGGACTGCTTTCATTTCCTAGGGCTGCCCTAACCAAGTACCACAAATTACATGACATAAAACAACAGATGTTCCTTCTCTCACAGTATGGAGGCTAGGAGCCGGAAGTCGAGGTGTGGGCAAGGTCATGCTGTCTCCAAAGCATCCAGTGGGGAATCCTTGTCTAAGTAGGTTCTGGTGGCCCTCGGGCATTCCTTGACTGTAGCAGTTACAACTCCAATCTCTGTTTCTGTCTTCAATGGCTGTCTTCCCTCTGTGTCTGTCTTCACCTCATCTTTTTGTTGTTGTTGTTTATTTATTTTAAGAGTGAGAGAGAAAGAGAGAGAGAGAGCACGTGAGCACAGGTGAGGGAGGGGCAGAGAGAGAGGGAGAGAGAAAATTCCAAGTAGATTCTGCAAGATCAGTACAGAGCCTGATGCAGGGCCCAAACTCAGGAACCGTGAGATCATGACCTGAGCTTATCTGACTGAGCCACTCAGGCACCCCCCCTCTTTATCTCATCTTCTTATAAGGATCCTGTCATGTTGAATGAGGGGCCCACCCTACTCCAATATAACCTCATCTTAACTAATTATATCAGCAATGACCTATTTCCAAATAAGGTTACATTCTGAGATACTGAGGATTAAGTCTTAAATATGTCTTTTTTGGAGACAAGATTTAATCCATAACATGGAGCATCTTAGGGAATCATAAAAGTGAAACAATCACGACTCTAGAAAATCATGAGATATAAAGATAAAGGAAGAATTGATGAAGAATCGCTGACCCATTTGAGCCTGAGACAGACGAAGATGATGAAGAGGTTTATTATCCTAGTTCTCTGGTTCATTACCATCTTCAAACCAACCTTGTTCTAAACTGAGAATACTGCTCTCACCTCCCTCACCAAACACTTCTGCAAAGTAAACACTGTAGGTGCAATTTTTCACCTGGAATCTACTGTGACAGGACCTGGATTCCCTGCCACCTACTATCAGACACCCCACATCAGAGAATTCACCTTGGCGACCCCCTTGCAAACTTCTGTCACCAGGATTCCCTAGTTGGCTACTTCAATAAGGACAGAACTAAAATCCAAGTCATAACTATGCTCAGACCTCATCTTAAAGTGCTGAAATCACATTACTCCAAAATTCATTTCTTGGTCCTCTGTCCCTATGTGAAAATCTTTCAAAAATCTTCCTATGATGGTGCCCCCATGTTCCTTCTGCAGCCTTTCCCCATATGTGTGGGTCAGCCAATGCTTGGCCTCCCTTCTACCATTGAGTCCCAATTACGACATATTGATGCATGGAAGAAAACAAGCATGGGGCGCCTGGGTGACTCAGTCCCTTTAAGCGTCTGACTCCTGATCTCAGCTCAGGTCATAATCTCCCAGTTTGTGAGTTTGAACCCCGCATTGGGCTCTACACTGGTGGTGCAGAGCCTGTTTGGGATTCTGTCTCTCCTTTTCTTGTTCCTTCCCCATTTGTGCTCTTTCTCTAAAATAAAGAAGTAAATAAATAAACTTAAAAAAAATAATACAAGGAGGTTGGCAAGAGTAGCAAGAGGATATATGCTACTATTACCTGGGGAACAATGGGTAGTGTCTAGAATACATGAGGAATAGTGAGCCTGCAGTATGATTATTATACTAAACACAGACTGGACTGAAAGAAGTCGGCTCCATAAAGAATCTGGGGCTTGAAGGTGTTGCAAGCGATTCATATTATCAAAATGAATCAATCTGTTAAGGTTACTTATGAAGGTTTCAAGTATATAGAAACCAAACCAAGAAAACTGTTTGCAGAGTATACAAGCATAGTTTTATCTTTCCCATTGTTAAAGGAAAATACCCTAACACAAAATAGATTATTTGCAGTTTTTCAGAACAACAAGTGAGTTTATTTTGAAAATGGAGCACACTATTGATTTTCCAGCACTTTATCTAGACAGCATTTTCAGGGAAAGGAGTATACATTGACATTCACAATGGCCCATTCAATACAAACCTTGTCCCAGAACAGGTATTTCCAGTGGTGCACTTGCATGAATAAATACAATAACTACTGCTTGAAAGAATGACACATTGTGTGAGCAGAGATTTCAATAGCACCAAAGGAGTTCAAAGTCACTGTGACATTACTAGGCACAAAGAATAGGCTTGGCCAAAGGCACCTCTGTGGTTTGGTCAAGGAGCTTGTGATTATTTCCTGAGGTGTTTACCCATCAAACTTCTGGTTCTTATTTTGAAAGACTGAAAAACACACACCCTGGGGCACCTGGGTGGCTCGGTTAGGGGTCAGACTCTTGATGTTTTGGCTAGGTCATTGTCTCACTGTTCATTGAGTTCAAGCCCCAAGTCAGGCTCTGCACTGGTGGCACAGAGCCTGTTTGGGATTCTCTCTCTCCTCTCTCTCTGCCCCTACCCCACTTATGTTCTCTCTATCTCTCTCTCTGTCTCTCAAAATAAATGAACACACACACCTCTGTCTCTCAAAATAAATGAACACAGACACACACACACACACACACACACACCCCTTATCCTGTTACATTCTTCTAAAAAGTTTTAACCTTTTTTGTTTGTGAAAATAGTACAATCTCCCCACTCCAGAACATCTATTATTTTCCTAAATAAAGTACTCAATAGAACTAGTTCTCTTTGATTCAGCTTGTTTATAAGGTTTTTCTTTCCTGCTTTAATTTTGAAACATTAAATTACTGTACAAAATGACAGATAGAATCTGGTCTGTTGTTTTATGTGGATATCTTCCAGATTAGAGAATATTTATAGAAGTTTTTGTAATAAAACGTGTCTTCTGGAATTGTACTTCCTAGTAAGAGCTGCATTTTACCCAACCACTTCCCTATTCTTTTACTACTAATAAAAATATACTGACTATGATCAGAGAATTTTTTCCTGCAAATTGACCAAAAATTGCAAAACTTCTCTTAATTTGGGTGTTCAAAAAGTCTGTCTGGAAAAAATAAATTTCAAGAACTATGAGAGATATAATGAACACACACACACACACAAACTTTGGAGATTAGTTAAGAAAAATTATTCCAGGTATAAGGAAAAGTTTGGAGGTCTGCATGATTCATGAAGGCAACAATAAATAAATCCACCTAAGATACAGGCAGAATGCTAAGAAGAATCTCAAAAGTAAGGACATTCTTATTAGAGCCTAAAATTAGTAGCTGACATTTACTGAGGGGTCACTATATGCCAAGTCTGTGCATGAATTATTTGATGTAACTTCCTTCCAGTTTTATAAAGTAGACACTATGATTGTGCTTATTTCATAGTTATTAAATTGAGGAATAGAGTAATATGCCTCAATGACCACAGCTTATAAACCAAGGCTCTATGGCCGCCCACAGGACGGCTGTGCCACAGGTCCAGGTGGCAAAAGGAGGTCCGGACCCAGATTAGAAGAACTGTAATACTGTTTAAAATGTTTGCAACTTTTGGTTTGTGGGGAAATTGACCAGTTCACACAGATATTAATAGTTTATTTTCCCTTGGAGAAAATCAGAGGTAACACAATTAGATACAATGGTCATTACTTTGATTTCTTTCTAAACGTAACTTGTCCCTATAAGACGTATAAGAAAGCTTATAAATAGAATTCTTTTTTTTTTTCCTATGTTTTTCCCTTTCTCACCTGCCCCTAAGGTGCAGAAAGTGGATGGAGTTAATGGTACTTTACCACTCAGGGCGCTTTGGCATCATTGGTCTTCGTAAAGCCCTTCTGTTTTTCTCTTCATCCCATCCTCACTCTCATTGTACTACAAATGTGTTCAATGACCACCCCAGGTTCTAGACATATCCTGATGAGTTGTGTGGAATTTTTTCTGACTGAATCCGTCACTGGGTAGACCCCAGTAAGGTCGAATGGAGCTCCAGAATGAACTCACACTGTCTTCTCACCAAGCCTGCATGAGGATTCCCCATTTTTTCTGTCCTCATCAAATTTTGCTGTTTTTGTACTTTCCACATTGGTCTCATTTGAAGAGCCCTAAAGAATCCTGTCACTGTTCTCATTACTAGTGTGAGCATTTTTCTTGTCATACTGATGGTCAAGGGGAAGCTTGGCCATTCAAGCTTCCCCTTTGGAACTGTCTACGTAGTGAATTTATTTTCCTAGGGGGTGTCTTCTTTTACTCAGTGAGATATTTCCCAACTCTGACATCATAAATATATTCTCCTTTATTTTCGTCTAGTATCTGTTCATTTTAACTGCCAGATTGAGGACTTAAATTCATCTGGAGATTATTTTTTGTTTACATGTTCCACAATTTTATTTTACTCCATATAATGAAGCCTCATGAAATTACCTACCAAATATTCTTTCATTGTTATTGTTGATGATGACAATAGAGATTGAATCCACCTTTATTATGTACCAAATATCCAAACAAACTAGACTCTGGGGTTTGTATTGCATTTCACTGGTCATTTTGTTCCTAGGCTAGAAACATGCTATATTATTTTATTTTAACTTCATTACAATGGAATTATGGAAAGTCTAGATACATGTTAGGGTGAGTCTCCTTTGCTCTTCTTATTCTCAATCTTTATTATTCATACAGTCTTGTATTTCCATATAATTTTTAAATTTAATTTTGGTCAATCCTTTAAAAAATTCTGCTGACATACTTCCAAAAAATGCACTGAATTTATGACCTGATTTGAGAAGAAGGGCATCTTTACAATGTTAGATATGCCAAGCATGAACAGCGTTTAGGTTTATTTAGGATTTTTTTGTGTGTGTCTTTTGATAAAGTTTTTCATATAGATTTTGCTATTTGCTTATTATATATTGTAACATACAACAGAGAATAGTGCACATGCTGTGGGAATAGCTCCATGAATTATCAAAGTGATCCCATCCATGTAATTGCCACCTACATAAAAAAATAGGAAAATTTATCAGCACCCCAGGAGTTTCCCTTATTCCTGTTCCCAAGAAAATTTCCTTCTCCTCAAAGTAAATGCTATTTTGATATCTAATATTTTGGTTTAGCTTTTCTAATTTTTAGGTTCTATATAAGTGGAATCGTACAGAATAGTGTTTTCTGTGTCTTATCACTTACCATTAAGTTGGTGAAATTCATCTATGGTGTTTTATACAATAGTAGTTAACGGCTATAATTTTGCCCAATTTTTTTTGCCTTTTCTTTCTCTCTCTCTTTTTTTTTTTTTAGTTTTTAATATTAATTCCAGTATAGTTAACCTAGAGTGTTCTATTCGTTTCAGGTATACAATATAGTGATTCAACAATTCTATACATTATTCAGTGCTCATCATGATAAGTGTACTCTTCACCCTCTATACCTATTTCACCCACCCTGCTACCCACCTCCCCTCTGATATGCTTCATTTTAAACTTTTTTTTTTAAGAGAAAAAGATCATGCAAGTGGGGGAGATGTGTTGAGGGAGAGAGAGAGAATCTTAAGCAGGCTTCATGCTCAGTGCAGAACCTAACATGGGGCTCGATCTCACAAGCATATCATGACCTGAACCGAAATCAAATTTGGATGCTCAGTGGACTGAGCCAGCTAGGCATCCCATGATAATGCTCATTTTAAACAAGTACCCTCTGTTAAAATAATTTTTTTCAACAAAACATTTTTTACTTGACTCAGAATACATGGCTCTAAAATATATATATATAAACATTTCATCCAAGAAATATAGATTACACGTTGTCTTCAAGTACATGCAGAAGAATTCCTTGGTTAAATTGCATTAAAAAAAAAGACATGACAAATATCACAAATTTAAGAGGACTGAAATCATATCAAGTATATTTTCCAACCACAATGCTACAAAACTAAAGATCAACAATATAACAAAGCTGGAAAACATATAATGTAAATATTTAATATCTAAATATTAAACACACTACTGCACAAGCAATGGGCCAAAAAGAAATCAAATGGCAAGTCAAATTATGTCTCAAAAGAAAAGAAAAAGAAAACATGATATTCCAAAACCTATGGGATGCAGAGCAAAAGCAAATGTTAGAATGAATTTGTGCTATAAATGCTTGTATTAAGAAAAAAAATTCAAATACACAACTTGATATTATACCACAAGGAATTAGAAAAAGAAGAAACTTAGCTGTAATTTAGTAGGAGCAGGAGATAACAAAGACAAATCAGAAATAAACTAGAGACCAGAATAAACAATAACATAACACTGAAAGTAATGACCAGTTTTTGCAAAAAAAATAAACAAATTGGCAATGCTTTAACTACATTAACTAAGAAAAAAAAAAAAGAGAGAGACAACTCAAAAGCCAAAATGAGAAATGGAAGAGACAACAATACAACAGATAACTACAGAAATACATAGTGTGATAACAGAGTACTATAAAGAATTATATATTAACAAATCAGATAACCTATTTAAAAAAACCAGATAATTCCTAACAATGCTTGTAACCAAGATTGAATCATGAATCCTGAGTCCAAGAAATAGGAAGTCTCCTTAGACCAATAATAAGAGTGAAAGTTGAATTAGGAATCAAAACAGTTTTGCCTATATTTATTTATGCACTTGGAAATTTGGGTTATTTCCAGTGTGGGCTGTTATAAAAAAAAATCTACTATGAACATACAATTTGGCAGATACCTACCAAGGAGTGAAATTGCTGGGATGTAAGTATTCATATGTTCAGCTTTAGTCAATAGTGCCATGAGATTTTCCCAAGTAATTGTAACAATTTACTTTCCTACCACTGGCAAAAAATTCCATTTACTCCATCTTCTCAACTCAGGGTACAGCCTGCCTTTCTTTTTTGTTGTGTCCTTAGTGCATCACAATGGGAGGAACATGGTGTTGTTTTGTCCCCTTAATTAAGCATGTTAACTTTGCTGACTTGATTAATGTGCTATCTGCCACTTTAAATTTAAGGGTTTTCCTTTGTAATTAATAAGTAACTTGGGAGAGATAATCTGAACCTGTGTAAATACTTTGTTCCTCTTCTGCCTTTCACCCACTGATGATATTCTAACTATATTTTTCTCCTTCCTCTCTCTCTACCGATACGGATATAGATGATATAGATTTAGATATAGATGATACAGATATAGATATAGATATAGATATAGATATAGATATAGATGATATAGATATAGATATAGATATAGATATATAGACATAGATATACCAGGCTTTGTGTTGTAAAGTAGCCTCTGTCCTTTTAGAACATACCTTAAAAAGTTCAGTCATCTGAAATATGCTATGACTTGTTTCATGGCTCAGCATGTGATTTATCTTGGTGAACACTCTACGTGTGCTTAAATTTTATACAATAAATATTTATGTTTTGATAGAGTAGTATTTTGAAGATTTCATTCATAATTTTTAAATTGGAATGAAAGAAGGCCTAAATTCACATTTGAAAGGTAATTTAGACTCCTGGAAATATATAATTTAGTTATTGGAAATGTGCTCTATTATTTTTAATAAATTAAAATGAAATTCTCCTCAAGATCTAAGTGAGTAAAGTACTATTCTTTCATCTTCTAGCACGTTAAGAGCTTAGAGGCACCTGGGTGGCTCAGTCTGTTGAGTGTCCGACTTTGACTCAGGTCATCATGATTTCACAGTTTGGTTTGTGAGTTTGAGTCCTGCGACCAGCTCTACATTGACAGCATGGAGTCTGCTTTGGATTCTCTGTCTCCCTCACTCTCTGACTCTCTCTCTCTCTCATAAATAAATAAATATTAATAAATAAATTAATAAATAAATAAACCCTTATAATAGAACCACAACACAGGAGCTGCTGGGTCCATTTTGTGATCCTTCGCTCACGAGAAACATCTTCCATCTCAGTGTGTGTCATGAAAGGTCATCTACAATTATGGAGTCTCTCCTCACTTGCCTTTCTGCCTTTTCACCATACTGTGGTATTCCTCACTTTTTATGTTTACAGGATTCCTACAATGTTTTTGTTAAAACTACATATTCTTGGTACCTGCTTTCATATATTCTGATTCTTCAGATTTTGGGTAGGGCCCAGGAATTAGCATTAAAAACAAACAAAATCCAAGCATATTTGAATACAGGTGGTTGGGGTCTACATTTGAGAATACTGCCTGTATAATGTCTTCACTCATCCTGATGTTTAGGCAGATATTGATGAATCTACCCTTTTTCAATCCTTTGTCTTTTGGCACCAAAGGGCATAAGAAGTGGGCTCCTGGAATATAAATAAGCACATTGACTCACAATAGCAACAACAGGTGTTTTATTGTAGTCCCAAATCTTTTTATTTTAAGTTTATTCACTGGCACAAAAACACACATAGACCAATGCGATAGAATAGAGACTCCAGAATTGGACCCACAAACGTATGGCCAACTAATCTTTGACAAAGCAGGAAAGAATATCTAAGGGAAAAAAAGACAGTCTCTTTAACAAATGGTGCTAGAAGAACTGGACAGTGACATGCATAAAAATGAAACTAGACCACTTTCTCACACCATTCACAAAAATAAACTCAAAATGGATGAAGTACCTGAATGTGAGACAGGAAACCATCAAAACCCTAGAGGAGAAAGCAGGAAAAAACCTCTCTGACTTCAGCTGCAGCAATTTCTTACTTGACACATCCCCAAAGGCAAGGGAATTAAAAGCAAAAATGAACTATTGGGACCTTATGAAGATAAAAAGCTTCTGCACTTCCAAGGAAGCAATCAACAAAACTAAAAGGAAACCAACAGAATGGGGAAAGATATTTGCAAATGACATATCAGGCAAAAGGCTAGCATCCAACATCTATAAAGAACTCACCAAACTCCACACCAAAAAAACAAATAATCCAGTGAAGAAATGGGCAGAAAACATGAATAGACACTTTTCTAAAGAAGACATCTAGATGCCCAACAGGCACATGAAAAGATGCTCAACGTCACTCCTCATCAGGGAAATACAAATCATAACCACACTGAGATACCACCTCATTGTTGGTCTGAGTGGCTAAAATGAACAAATGAGGAGACTATAGATGCTGGAGAGGATGTGGAGAAAGAGGAACCCTCTTGCACTGTTGGGAATGCAAACTGCTGCAGCAGCCCTGGAAAACATGTAGAGGTTCCTCAGAAAATTAAAAATAGATCTACCTTATGAACCAACAATAGCACTGCTAGGAATTTACTCAAGGGATAGAGGAGTGCTGGTGCATAAGGGCACTTGTACCCCAATGTTTATAGCAGCACTCTCAACAATAGCCAAATTATGGAAAGAGCCTAAATGTCCATCAACTGATGAATGGCTAAAGAAATTGTGGTTTATATACACAATGGAATACTATGGCAGTGAGAAAGAATGAAATCTGGCCATTTGTAGCAACGTGGATGGAACTGGAGGGTATTATGCTAAATGAAATAAGTCAGGCAGAGAAAGACAGATACCATATGTTTTCACTCATATGTGGATCCTGAGGAACTTAACACAAGACCATGGAGGAGGGGAAGGGGGAGAATAAAAGTTACAGAGAGGGAAGGAGGCAAAACATAAGAGACTCTTAAATACTGAGAACAAACTGAGGGTTGATGGAGGGTGGGGGAGAGAGGAAAGTGGGTGATGGACATTGAGGAGGGCACCTGTTGGGATGAGCACTGGGTGTTGTATGGAAACCAATTTGACAATCAATTGTATAAAAATAAATTTTAAAAAAAGTTTATTTATCTTGAAAGAGGATGAGAGCATGTGCAAATGGGGGAGGGCAGAAAGAGGGAGAAAGAAAGAATCCTAAGCAGCCCCACACCGTGAGTGCAAAGCCAGACATGGGGCTCAATCTCACAAACTGAGAGATCATGACTTAAGCCAAAACCAAGAGTCGGACGCTTAACTGACTGAGCCACCCAGGCACTCTTGTAATCCCTAACCTTAAGTTTTGAATATAAATTCACAAAGGCGTTTTTCTTGATTTAAGCTTAAATACAATAAAAGGCTAGACTATCTAACAATCAGAAATTGCAAAGCATATCATTCACAAAGTAATAAATTATCGACACAAAAGGAAGATCTACTAGATAAAAAATATAGAGTATTCTCAACCTAGATACCCTATTACATGGTGCTAATCATTCCTATTGCTGAGTATATAGTATAAACAATAGAAAGCCAGGACTCTGTGTTTCCCCTATGAAGCATCCTCTCTGTGGTGGAAAGTTAGTAGAGCCAATGTGGAGGTATCTACTCTCTGCCAGGGATGTTAATACTCTCATATATGCCAACTAAGGAAAGTTAAATCACTGCTTTTTAGTTCTTCATAAAGTTTTTAATTCTTCACCCATCTCTTTCAGTTGCTGTGAAAATGTGTGTTTCTGTGATAAATTGCACAGGTCTTTGAAGAGCTCTACTTTCCAGTACAGCATAGTATTAATAGCTCTATTTTAATTGGATAGAACTTTCATTTTCATTTTTTTTTTTTTTTGAGAAAACCAATCTGTGCTAGTTGTGGAAACAATTATCCGACATTCAGCTTAAAACATCTATTAGAACAATCTCTTGGGAAAGTCAAAAGCCAGGCAGGATTAGTTCTCCAAGAGGGAGGACAGTTGTTTACTCTCAAATGTCATGCAATCCAGCAAATCTGTAAGGTTTATTTTTAGCATAAATTTAGCTATTTCATTTTCCCCTACAACTGAGTGAGAACATTAAAATGATTAACATGGTCCTAAGTCACTGAACAACCTCATGTTAGAAAGACGGGAATTAGACAATGTACATAAGGAAATTGAGAAGGGCTGTGAAATTCTAATTTTCACCTCATTGTTCTTGTAATATTTTCCAAAAAATTTTTTTCTAATATTTTATGTGATCCAATAGTAAAAAATAGAATAGACAGTTTCAAAGAAGAGTAAAATTGACACTGTCTTTAGAGAAATCATTCTGAAGACTTTGGTGTCTTTTTAAATTCCTTATTATAAAATAATAACTGAAAATTTAACAACAATAATAATTATACTAATAAGCTCCTGCTTAAGTTCCAAGATCACTGAAACAGGAAGGCAAAATAGTTAAAGAGACTCTCTTTGAAAATACGTCTTCTTAGGTAACTGACGTACAGAAGGCCAGTTAACCTCTGGGGATATGGTTTTCTTTTTTTTTTAATTTTTTTTTTCAACGTTTTTTATTTATTTTTGGGACAGAGAGAAACAGAGCATGAACGGGGAGGGGCAGAGAGAGAGGGAGACACAGAATCGGAAACAGGCTCCAGGCTCTGAGCCATCAGCCCAGAGCCTGACGCGGGGCTCGAACTCCCGGACCGCGAGATCGTGACCTGGCTGAAGTCGGACGCTTAACTGACTGCGCCACCCAGGCGCCCCTGGGGATATGGTTTTCTTAACTTTATTGAATTTAATGTCATTATAGCTGTATTCATAAATAAAGAAGCAGAAATAATATTCAAACATTTTTAAAATGACAAAACACAATCTATTACAGTAAGGAAATAAGTGTTCTGTTAATAGCTTGATTTCTAGGCCTAAATAATTAGATTCTCAAGTAAATCGGTAGTTTCTATGAGCTTCATCAAAAATGAAAAGAATTGGACTGAATCAAGTGTTCTTTACCTGGGTTATGATTTGTGACCTCAGAGGAAGAAAGCAAGCCTAACACAATATGAAAACATTTGAAGAGGGCCCACTGCTTTCTGTTTGAATTCTCAAAACAGTCCAAGGCTAGGAACACACTAGAAAATCCCCATGTCCCAGTTGCTCTGAAATCCTAAGCTTTGTATGACTTTCAATTCCATTTGGGTTCTGATTAAGGAAGATTCCCTTTTTTGGTGAACTTATAGTCCAAGTGATTATATATTATAAAATCTAAATTGCCCTTTGTCCATCAGAAATATTTTCTTATAAATAAAAATATAGAATGATTAGCCTTCATCAGCATAATATTCTGCAAATTAATTGTCATGAAGTTCCTGAAACATTTTTGTTGTGTACAAAGATGGCCCAAGTTAATTACAAATTCCATTTACAAGGAGAAATAATGTCCATAAAAAGAAAAAGAAAAGTTGTTTTTAGATGTAATAGGATTTGTCTTGAAGAACAGATGGAAAGTAACCCAGAAGCAGGTGGGTTATGTACACATTGGTTATGTAAGAAGATGCAAAAGCTTTGGCTTAATGAGAAAGTCATCTTCAGTTAAGAGCGTGGGAAGACATTTTTCCATTGAAACAAAGGCATAATGATGAAATACTAAAGCTGTCAAAATAGAAGTTGCTTTAGCAACTGTGTTGAGTTTTTGTCTTGGTGTCTAAAGAAGGGAAAACTGCAGAGATGGAGCAGGTACAAAATAAGGTGAACCTGAGCTGGGTATTGACAGAATGGGGTAATGCGTTGACATCTGGTGGAACATGTTTCTGGCTTAGTCAGTTTTATTCTCCTAAATCTCTCTTCTCCTTGTGAATTGTCTCATGTGACAACATGCAGACCTTAGACATATAATAAACTCAGCCACTGATTTTTAATTCCCAGAATATAAAGACTTTTGTTTGGACATCCTGGGGCTAATCTGTGGTGAGATTCCTAGGAAATTGCTTGAGTTCTTTAGACTCTTAAAAGCATACATTACTTATGTGAGTTTTTTTTTTCTTTTCCTAGTCTGTTTTAATACTTTTGACTTTGGAACTGCATGCATGTTAAGTAGAGATGGTATAGGAGAAAACAATGGAAGGATATTCCTTCTGGCTGGATTTGAATTATGAATGAACTAGAGGTGTGTTGTAACTGTCTCACATCAAACAGGATGAAACACAGTCTATTGACTATTGATAAGAATGCATATGCTTTAATATGAATTCAAGTGTTTTCCAGAAAAAGGAAAAAAATCCCTAAAGTGATGTTGGAAGAAGATGCTAACAATAGACGGTACAGAGGCTGGGCTAGAAGTGATTGAGAGCTTTTAGAAGTGCATTCATTCACTTTCTCCCTGTGCTATGCATTGGAAATTCAGGTAAGAAAGCAAAGTTGCTGCCCCAAGGAGCTATCAGTTTTGGGATTAAGAAAGGTAGAAAGATTTCATTCTTTTTCATTGCCGAGAAAGAAGATGTGGTTTATATATACGATGGAATACTACTCGGCAATGAGAAAGAATGAAATATTGCCATTTGCAACAACGTGGATGGAACTGGAGGGTATTATGCTAAGTGAAATAGGCCTGTCAGAAAAAGACAGAAATTATGTTTTCACTCATATGTGGAATTTGAGAAACTTAACAGAAGACCATAGGAGAAGGGAAGGAAAAATAAGTTACAAACAGAGAGGGAGGCAAATCATAAAAGACTCTTAAAATACAGAAAAAAAACTGGGGCCTGATAAGGGTGGAAAGTTGGGGGGTAGGGAAAATGGCACGGGGCACTGAGGAGGGCACTTGGTGGGATGAGCCCTAGGTGTTGTATGTAAGTGATGACACGGGAATCTACTCCTGAAGCCAAGACCACATTATAAACACTATATGTTAGCTAATGGGACAGTAATTTAAAAAGAAGAAGAAGAAGAAGAAGGAGAAGAAGAAGAAGAAGAAGAAGAAGAAGAAGAAGAAAGAAAAAAGAAAGAAAGAAAGAAAGAAAGAAAGGTGGAAAGAACAGAAATAAAATTGGGATGGCAAATTTTCAGAATGCAATGACTGAGAGTAGAAGTAGCCTACAGAAGACTGATTAGAATGTTATGTTTTTAAAAAAAAAACAGAGAAAAGTAATAGTAAAATTATTGGTGGAAAGATCTCAGGGACTCTCTCCTTAGTGATTACTGAAGTGACTGTGGAGAGTGGTTTTGCCGTGAACTTAAGGGGCTGCCCTGGGTTTCAAGACACTGATAGAACTTTATTCTTCTGGAGCCTTGAAGAAAACAGAAAGAAAAATTGAGTCTTGCACCATAGGGTGAAAAGTTCAAATGAACTAGCAAAAAAAATGAAGTCAAGGAGTCAACAATTGGAAGTAGAGGGAAAGGGAGCCTAGAAGAGCTTCTTTAACATATGTAAACCTTTTAAGCTGAGGCAGTAACCGGAGTCTTTGTGCCTATCATTCAACTCTTGCGTATGAATTATATCCTGAGAATCCCTGCCTCTGAGGTAAAAATAGTCACGCAGGTGAACAGTCAGGACCTGCACCATACCTCATCGTGCCTAGTGAGGGAGGGATACCATCAGAGAAGAGAAAGGAGACAGACTACTGACATCTGGGCCCTCATACCGAAGGGACAAATATACTGTAACCCTGACATGTTAGCACTCAATAAATGTCACAGTAATGGAATAAGGAAAGAGAGGTACAGATGTCCAGTTTTCCAAAGGAAAAGTATTCAAGAGCTATGTTGCAAGAACTCAGAGGAAATTTCTTTGGGAATTTGTATAGGGACATTGGTTGGAGACAACTGAAGATCAAGGTTATAAGGCTCCAAACTCTAGGAAACAGAAAAGTTAAGCTGTGATTTATTTTCTGTGTAAGAGAGTAGGTTTGGAGGATACCACAGATTACCTTCAGGAAGATTTAAAGTTCTTTGTTTTTCACTTCACCCTTCGACAATTTTTGGAACACTTTCCTCTTTCAGAGGTAGTAGTCTTTTTTGTTGTTGTTGTTGTTGTTGTTGTTGTTTTTAAAAGTCATTTTTTATTTCATATTTTTGAGAGAGTGAGTGGGGAAGAGGCAGAGAGAGGGGAGGGGATAGAGGATCTGAAGCAGGCTCTGTGCTGACAGCAGAGAGCCCAATGCGAGGCTGGAACTCATGAGCCATGAGATCACGACCTGGGCTGAAGTTGGATACTTAACTTACTGAGCCACCCAGGCACTGCCATAGATAGCAGTCTTATTTATTCCTGGATTCTCAGTGGAAAATAAATGGCACTAGTAGACAGGGTGAAGGAAGACACATATGGCTTCTTGATCACTGCACTATGACATTACTGATCTTGCCGTAGTCGCTTGTTGTTGATTATCCAGCTTTATCCCTTACCTCCTCAAATCCATGTCTTTATCCCCTGATGATCTTATCCTCATTATGAATTTATCCCCTTCATACTTAACCAGATGGCCAGCATGTGGAAAGGAATTTATTCTATGTAATTTAAAATGGGGAATCAGAACCGTTCTGTGGAGGTTTCCAGGGAACAATTTAAGATAAATAAAAGTAAGATGTCTCTAGGAAGTCTTCAAGTTTTATGAAGTTGTCATGACTTGGCTGGTGAAATAGTGAATTCGGTACCACCAATGTTATTCACAATGAGGCTGGATGGCCCCTTAGCAGGAAGTAAGGGAGAAATTTCTTGCATTGAATAGGAAGGTTGTTAGATGACATCTTTGGCTTTACTTCCTTAATAGGAGCTAGATGGTGGAGCCCCAGGGGAACAGAGGGAAAGAGGCAAAGCTCTTTAAGCTGTGGTGTAAACCCATTGCTCACACCAAGTATGTAAACAAACCCACACAATGTTTATAAACAAAGTAATTTGGAATTCAAGAAAGTTGTCCAAATTTCATGAACCAGACAGTTAAGCTCAAGAGCTCAATTTACAAAGGCAAGAAAGATTTAAAAAAAAAATCAAACAAGTCGAAACACAGGAGGGAATAAAAAAAAAGAAAAGCTGGCATTGTCATTTGCAGAATTCTAAGAAAGGAACAGTCCACACACACACACACACACACACACACACAAAATAAATAAATAAATAAATAAATAAATAAATAAATAATAAACATAAAAATATTTTTCTTAAAGCAAGTCTCTGGCTTGCCTCTGATTTATGTGAGAAAGGAAGAATAGGAATCAGGGCCACGATTGGTGATTACTGTACCTATAGTGGTGAGTGAAGACAAAAGCTGGAGTCTGAATGTTGAGAAGAGGTGGCCACGTGAAAGTCTAAAAATGGAGCATTTCCAGAAGAAGACATGGTGAGAGTAGAGTCCTAAAGTTGAGAACAAGCTTGATGGGTTCTGGCAACCAAAAAGAAGGTCAGAGGGGCTGGAGTGTAGCGAATAGGGGGAAAATGGAGGCAGATAGGTTGAAGAGATAGGCAGGGACCTCGTCGTGTAGGGTTTTGTAGAGTTTATTTAAAAATTTGGAGTTTGTCTTGTTCCTAAAGAACACCACAAACTTTTTGGCCTCGGTAACTAGCAGTGAGGTGAAAACAATATTCATGGTATGAGACACATACTCTTTACCTCAGACCATCATGGAAGACAGACAGAGAAAGTTGAAACAAGGGCCTTAATCATATTTCTAGGAATGAATGCCATTAGGGTTTTGAAATACAGGACCTGCATTCATCTTGGTTATGGGAAAGAGCTCCAGTTTTCAGGAAGGCCTAGCCATGAATATAAGGCAGCAATGAAACCTTCGGTCTGAGGGAAGTTGGAGAAGTACTTCAGATCCAGAGTGGTTAATGGAAGGTTGTAAATTTTAGGAATAGGGGATATTGATGGTATATAATCCCATGAGTAAGTCAATGTGAGAAGATAGAATGAGCCCAAATGCAAAAAAAAAAAAAAAAAAAAAAAAAAAAAAAAAAAATGGCCCCTTGGTGGCTAACTTTGAAATCCAGGATCCTGGGTCAGATCTATCATGAAAGAGAAAAAACTGAGGAGAGGACAGCTGACTAGCCAATGATATTTTGAAGTCCTCACAAGTTTGTGGTGCTCATGGTTCCTACGGAGCTGCCTATGTCCACCAGTAAGTGTGACAAGTGAAGGCTCCAGGTGGGAAAATCTTTGAGGCTTGGGAAGCTATAAACAGAGACATTCAACAGGGCAGATAAGAAAGTTTTGTTTTAAGGAAATGGAACCTACTCAAACCACTATATTCATAAGTCATACAACCAAATGAATGTTTCTCCAAAAGAACCTTGGGAGCCAGACACGAATTCCAAAAATGCTTTTATTTCTTATGGAAACTTCAGAGCTCTTTTACAAAACATGTCCATCTGCATACCTGCATGAATATACGTTTCTTTCTTTAGTAACATTTCTCTTTCTCTGATCTATGACTGAAGGCTGGTTCTCAAGCCAAACCTACTTAAAAGAATAAATATGTGACACCATTCATGATTTTTCAAAAAAAAATGTTCTTTTAAGTTTTAAGGCATTTTCAAAATTGTTTTGAGCATGACACTGTCATAAAACATGGGATTCCACAGTAACTACAGGATTATTTTGCCTTTATCCATAATGAGTTCTTAAAAGTTCATCTGAAAAATTCAGTATGCAAAAGTCAAACCATAAACAGTCTCATAGAAGCTCTCATAGAACAGTCTCATAGAAGGTGATGTTTTAAAATGTATTTAAGTACTGCATAGCTATACATATTTCTTTCTTTCATAATTAATGGCATGTATCTAATGGGTAGACAAAGCAAAGGATTTGCTCCTGTCTAGAATTTTCTCAATTGTATTAAGTTTTATCATTTGTATCACGCTTTTGTTTATTCATGTTTTAGTCTTTTTTGAATAAGGAAGGCAAGAAACAATCCAACGTTTAAATAATTGCATAAACACTGCTGTACAGGTAAAGATAGCAGATATTAATTAGCACAGTAAGTTTGGAAAGAGACTGTCCAGAGCTAGTCCATAAATACCAATTATTGTTCCCACCCTCATGGTCCAGAATAACTGCTGACACTGAACTACCATGTCTGAGTTATAGACCTGACAGAAAAGATAAGAGAAATAAAGAGGTGTCCGTTCTAGAAGTAGACCCTCTATACCCAGATTTTCTAGAAATCTCGAATCCTGTATGTCTACTTATATCTCACCGGCTGGAACTTAGTCATATTATCACAAGCTAGCAAGGAGCCCAGTTAAAACTTGATTTCTAATACTATGGAGATAAATGCGGGGCCGTGGATATTAGAAAGCCATCGAGGAGTCTCTGCCAAGATTGATTTAATTTCCTTAAAGTACTGCTTGTGCTGAACTGTCCACCTTCAGTTTCCTTCCATCATCTAGACGGAACCAATCATTTTCTCCATTACGTGGCTACTCATTCTCTCACTTTTGAATGAAACCTGAGTACAGTTTAGGACACGAACATTTAATTTGCAAAATTATTATATTTGAAGCCTGACTCTTAAGTATAACTATCAATTATTTGAATGAACAGATTCTAGCTTTTTTCTTACTAAAGAACTTCTTTGTATAATATAACCAAACATCTAGCTCACTAGAGAGAACACCATAGGGAATGTAATTGAAAATGATATTTTAAAGCTAAAATTGGTTAAATCTCAATCAGACTAGTTTGCTGTTTTAGTTCTGTTTAACATATGCTTGCATTGGAGAAGTTAAAAAATATATATATTTATACAAGTAAAAATTGGTTAAAATGACTTGAGAAACACAAACTCTCTTTCTTTGTGGCTTTACCTAGCAAAGATGCTTTTTGGAGAATTTGTCTGAGTAATAGTATTCCAAATGCACATCTTGGCTATGGTGAATAATGCTGTAAGGAACGTGGACCAGATCCTGATTTTGGATAAATACAAATACGTAGAATTGCTCACTCATATGGTGGTTTTATTTTCTAGTTGTTTTTTTTTTTTTTTTAAGAAACCTCTATACTGCTTTCAATAGCACTGCACTGTTTTACATTCCCACCAACAATTGGAACAGTGTTCCAATTTCCTCACATCCTTACCAATACTTGTTAACTTTTCTTTTTTGTTTGTTTGGTAATGATCTTTCTAACAGGTGTAAAATGGTATCTCATTGCAGTTTTAAGTGCATTTTCTTGATGATTAATGATGTTGAGCATCTTTCATATCCCTATTGGCCATTTGTATATCTTCTTGGAAGAAATATTTATTCAAGTTCTTTGTGCAATTTTAAAATGGGGTCATTTGGTTTCCTATTTGTTTGTTTGTTTATTACTATTGGGTTGTAGAAGTTCCTTAAATATTTTGGAGATTAACCTCTTATCAAATATATTGTTTGGGAATATTTTCTCCCATTTTGTAGATTTCCCTTGTTGTGTGGAAGCTTTTTAATTCGGTATGGTCCCACTGATCTATTTTTTCTATGTTATTTTTACCTATTCTTTTGGTGTCATATGCATAGAAACATTGCCAAGACCAATGTCATAAAGCTTTTCCCCTATGTTTTATTCTATGAGTTTTATAATTTCAGGTATTAATATTAAATCTTTAATTTATTTGGAGTTGATTTTTGTGTATGAGTTAAGATAAAGTTCCAGTTCTACTTTTTTGGCATGTGGATATCTTGCCTTCTTAACACTATCTGTTGAAGGGATCATCCTATTTCCACTGAGTACTTTTGTCAAAGATCAATTGACCATATACGCATGGGTTTATTTCCAGGACTGTCCATTCTTCCGCAGAGTTATTCACAATAGCTGTGATGTGGACATAATCTAAATGTTCATCAACAGATGAGAGGATAAAGAAAATATGATACACACACACAGGAATATTATTTGGCCATAGAAAAGAAGGAAATCCTGCCATATGCAACAACATACAAAAACTTGAGGGCATTATGCAAAGTGCAATAAGCCATTCACAGAAGGACAAATACTGCATAATTCCACTTATATGAGCTATCTAAAATAGTCAAAGTCCTAGAAGTAGAAGGTAGAATGGCGGTTGCCAAGCCGTGGGGAAAGAGGAAAATGAGGAGTTGCTTTTCAATGGGTATAAAGTTTTAGTCATATAAGATATAAATTAAGTTTTAGAGATCTGCTGTACAACATTGTGATTATGTTAACTATACTGTACCTTTGGGGCACCTGGGTGGCTCAGTCGGTTGAGCGTCTGACTTCGGCTCAGGTCACGATCTCCCGGTCTGTGAGTTCGAGCCCCGCGTCGGGGTCTGTGCTGACAGCTCGGAGCCAGGAGCCTGCTTCACATTCTGTGTCTCCCTTCTCTCTGCCCCTTCCCCCACTCATGCTCGCTTGCTCTCTCTCTCTCTCTCTCTCTGTTAAAAATAAATAGACATTAAAAAAATTTAAAAAACAATACTGTACTGTGTACTTAAAAATTTGTTAGGGGAGTAGATTTCACAGTAAAAAATAAAAAGGAAGTAGATGGGGCACCTGGGTGACTCAGTTGGTTTAGCGGCCAGCTTCTGTTCAGGTCATGTTCTCGTGGTTCACACGAGAACCACGTTCAAGCCCCACATCAGTCTCTGTGCTGATCGCTCAGAGCCTGGAGGCTGCTTCAGATTCTTTGTCTCCTTCTCTCTCTGCTCCTTTCCCGCTCACACTTTGCCTCTCTTTCTCTCAAGAATAAACATTAAAAAGAACTTAAAACAATAAACATTAAAAAAATAAAAAAAATTAAAAAAGAAATAAATAAAAAAGAAATAGAAAATGCACATTAGTATTTGAATTCAGAACTTACTGAGATTAATTTCTAATCATTGGATGTTACTTCCAAAGAGCCAATTACCTATAAATATGAGAAATATTTACATTTAAATATGTGTTGTGAATTTAAGTTCCCTTCAGAAGTCACCCTTCAAAAGTGTCTTTCTAAATAGGCAATCATAATAACTTAATATGATAATGGAAAACATCAAACAAAACAGATATTAGAGAAATTAGAAAATAGTGAAATAATCTTGTTTTTTAAGTTAATAAAATTTGGGCAAAACAAAATATAAACATACATTAAAGTTTATATACACTTTCTGATTGTAAAAATAATGCTGTTTGCTAAAACTATGCAAACTATGACAGGGTAAAGGAATCTTTATCTAAAATTTTAGCTGCTTGAAACCGGGACATAGGTTTCTATCCCTACAATTTTCCCTTTGGTTCAGGTTTTAAGTCTCCTTGTACCTAAAGAAAATTAGCAAAAGGAAAGTATTTGGGATTGAGTACTGAATTGTGTTTTCTGTAGACTTCTAATGCCAACGTGAATACAAAATGCTAATGTGTAATGTCTGGCAATAAATGAAATTAGCGAAGCTCCCATGGGAAAAATAACCTCACTCACATAATATCATGCACTGTAAGGAATCATTAGAAAAGAATTGGTATTTGTCTCAAGAATTTTTCCTTAATCACATAAAGAAAGCACTGAAATATAAAAGTGCTATGTCACATGCAAAATTTAACAGCAAATTACATCTAGCAGAAATAAATTACATTTCTAATCATCAAAAAATGATAAAAGAAAAATAATAGAATAGAAGTATGATTTGAATGATTTCTCATTTAATATCCTCTTTAACGTTTCTAGCTGTGTTCTTGGGCAAGTTGTTGAGCCTGTCTGCTTCCTCACCTACAAAGTGGGGAAAATATAAGCCCTGCTGACAGGACCGTTGGGTAGACTAAGTTTACACATTAAATTTTTTTTTTTCAACGTTTATTTATTTTTGGGACAGAGAGAGACAGAGCATGAACGGGGGAGGGGCAGAGAGAGAGGGAGGCACAGAATCAGAAACAGGCTCCAGGCTCCGAGCCATCAGCCCAGAGCCCGACGCGGAGCTCGAACTCACAGAGCGAGAGATCGTGACCTGGCTGAAGTCGGACGCTTAACCGACTGTGCCACCCAGGCGCCCCATACGCATTAAAAGAACCTAGAGTGATAAATGACTCACGGTAAGTGCTCAGTGAATATTAATTATAGTTATTATTATTTTTTAAATCTTATTTTCCAAAGAATTTTCCCTGACTGTGCAGTAATTGCCTCACAGCCCTTCTCTATACAACTACCTTCTGCCGAAAAAAGATTATTTACAAGAATCCAGCTTTCGTGGTAGCAATTATCATTAGTATGCAAACAAGACATCTCTGTACCAGGTCATTCTCCACCACTGTGTGTGTGTGTTCAGAATTTTTTAATGTTTATTTTTGAGAGAGAGAGAGAGAAGGAGGGAGGTGAGGAGGAGAAGAAGAGACAGAGGGAAACAGAACCTGAAGCAGGCTCAGTGCTGACATCAGAGATCCTGATGCAGGGCTCGAACTCATGAACCACGAGATCATGACCTGAGCGGATGTCTGATGCTTAACTAACTGAGCCACCCAGACGATTCTGATTGGTTTTTTTTTGATTGAAGTGTAATTAACATTGAAGTGTAATATAACATGTTATATTAGTTTCAAGTAGACAACATAGGGACTCAGCAAGTCTATACATTATTCAATACTCACCTCACAGTAGTTACCATCTGACACCATACAACGTTCTTACAATATTATTGACTATATTTGCTAAGTTATAATTTTCATCTCCATAACTTACTTATTTTATGACTCAAAGTTTACGCCTCTTAATCCCCTCTATTTCACCCATTCCGCCACACACCTCCCCTGTGGCAACCACCAGTTTGTTCTCCGTATTTAAGGGTGTTTGCTTTGTGTGTGTGCTGTTGTAACAGTGAGTCCTACTGCGATTCGATCACTAGGACAGAGCTCTGGTGAAGAGGGAGCTGAGGCACAACGAAACACAACAAGACACTGCATTCCCTCATAGGATTGCATGATTTCTCCACAGTGAGTGGGGAGTAAATCTCTGGATTAAGAGAACAACAAAAAAAATACTCACGTTTTCTTTTTTCGATTAGCCTTTTCTGTAGCATTGTTTTTCACTCTCTTAGATAAATTGTGCTAGTATTTAACTTGTGTATGGTATGTTGGAGTCAAAGTTGTTCATTTTTTGTTCGTACAGAAAGCACTTCATAAGATCATAATCTCTGAACCAGACTAACTTCAAATCTCTGCCACTCACCAGCTGTTTAACTCCGGGTAAAATACTTATAATCTGTGGGTGTTGGTTTTCTCATCTGTAAAATGAAGATGAGAACAGTCCCTGCTCCACAAGGCTGTAGCGAGGATTAAATAAATTACTATATGTAAGGCACTTAAAATAGTGCCCAGGCCTCATAATGCTCAACAAACATTATTACTACTGTCAGTGCTATAGCTGTTCTACCACCTAGCTTATCTATATAAAATAGCTTGCGAATTTTGGAATATTTTACTTTTATTTTCAAGCCAACGCAATTTCTGTTATTGTCTTCACAGCACTTAAATTTCTCACTTACATGAGCAACCACTTAGTATCAGTCTCTAGAAGTTTCTTTACACTAAGGAGGCTACTGTTCGATTCTAGGAAGCTGCTAACTCTGTGCCCTCTCCAGCTTGCAAGGAAGGTGAGCAGACCTCTGCTCCCTTCCCAGAGCCCCACACTCCATTCAGAATCCAGAGTAAAACAGAGAATGGCCTGACACTTAACTGCAGAGAACAAGCTCTAATGGTTGGTGGTACTAGGTAGGGAAATACACACCATTTTGATGCTAATATTATCCCCACAGAAAAGTCGTGTTAAGCTGTGATTATTATCTTCCTTAGGGGGATCACGTAAGTTCATTCTTTGAGGGCTGACTAGACCATTCTTCTAAGTTTTACATTTATATATTTAACTTTCAACTGGTCATCTCCATTTAGGTATCCAACAGACACTTCACTTTCAATGTGTTGCAAATTACCTCATCATCATCTCTCTGAAAATACCTTATGGGCGCTCAGCTGAGTTTGTAGACTATGAATTTGCAACAAGCCATTAAGCAGAGCCGTGGGCTTTTTAAAAAACTTGTTCTGTTCAAAAAATATAGATTCTGATATTTGGCCATGGGTTTTATGTGTTTTATGATACGATGCAGAAATTGATCAATTAATGAACAGAAAAATACAGTGTGGAAATCTAAGTGGTAAGAAACCTAGTACCCAGAAATCAATAGTTCATAGTTAAAGTGAAGTCAGATTTACATGTTAATGACATCTGGTAAAACTTTTATTGGTTTATCTGTTCAATAAGGAAGGTCATGTGGAAAAGACAGTTGCCAGAATACTGAGTTTATACTTCATAAACTTTTTTGTATATCCTTTGGTCTCTCCTTTGTTCTTTGATGGTGTAAATTACCAAGAAGCTAAAACAAAACAAAAGAAAACAAAAACTTTAAATAACACTTTAAAATTTCAATTAATTACCATGTAAAAGACCAAAAAGTCTGATATTTTCTAGTAACACAAGGGCAGTTAAGTTAAAAAAAAATATAGTAATGCCGAAAGTCCATGTTGTAGATGAGAAATTTGGGTCAACCGTAGCTTTTCATTTACTGGGACGAAGACAAAACTTACTGTGACAGTTAATTTTACGTGTCCAACTTGATAGGGCTAAGAGATGCCCAGATAAGTGGTAAAACATTGTTTCTGGGTATGTCTGTGAGGATGTGTCCAGAAGAAATCTCCATCACCAATATAAGTGGGCATCATTTGATCCACTGAAGGCTTAAATAGAAGAAGAAGGGCAAATTTGTTCTCTCTGTTTGAGCTGAGATATACATGTTCCTCTGCCCTTGGACATTGGTGTCCCTGGTTTCCAGGCCTTTGGACTTTGGACTGAATTGTACCACTGTTTTACCTGCTACTCCAACTTTTAGACAGCAAATCTTGGGGCTTTTCTGCCTCCATAATCACACAGGCTAATTCTTATAATAAATCTCATATTATCTCTCTCTCTCTCTCTCTCTCTCTCTCTCTGTATGTATGTATGTGTCTGTGTATGTATCTCCTATTGGTTCTGTTTCTCTGGAGAACTCTAATACATATAGTGAGCCCGATTTATTATTGTTATTGCTTTCATATTAAGCATTTATAACTAGAGACAGAGCAATATTTTGACATGTTATCTTTGTCATTTTAAAGTTAGTAAATGAGCTTTATTATGCATTTAAGAAGTTGACAACAGTAATAGACCAAGTCCCTCTTTTCTTTCTTTCTTTTTTTGTTTTTTTTAAGTATCAGTAGTGGGTGTAAGGTGCAGCTTTGCTGGGTGGGCAGAGTTGCTCCCCCTGGCCTTATCTTATTTGGGAAGACATAAGGAAACTCAAGTGCTCCATATTTCTAATCATATTCTCATATTTACAAAAGAGTAGCTTTTGTAAAAATACACTAAAATAAATGTAAGATACATGTAAAAATAAATTAAAATAAATTTAATTTTAAAATGAATGTAGATGTGCTTAGTGGCAAGAAGAGTTTTGTCTGTTATGTGTGGTGTGTGTTTAACTTCTCTACTAATGTGAGAGCTGGACAGTCAATCCAGTTCTCCTGTACCATTTCCTTTACAGATGGGAAAAAAATGCATGTTAATTTAAGAGAATTTAGCATTATTGTTTAGAGTGAAATAGAACCCTCAAAGTTTTTAGTAGCTTTTTTTTTTTATCATGACTCCTTCTATGAGGCAGTCAAATCATCATCAACAACATGTCTCCAATGAGGAAACCAGATCAAAGAGGTCAAATAATTCCTCCTCAGTCACATAACTCTGAAGCAGAGCATTGGATTAAGATCAGAAAACCTGGCTCCAAGTCTTTCCATATCTTCCACACAAGCGTCTTGTGTTTTGGAAGCAACAACATTTGACCTCATATGAATCACCACCAAAGTGCTTAAAACCTGGAGGAAGATAAGGGCTAGCAAAATTTACATAAATCATAGCCCAGAAAAATAGCCATAGTTTTGTCCAGCTACCAAATACTTGACCGCTCTTTCTTTCCTGCTGGAGTTTACTTTTGGGTTACGAGTAAAGATTCTAAAGTGATTATTTAGATTTTGCCTGCTGGAGTTTACTTTTGGGTTACGAGTAAAGATTCTAAAGTGATTATACTCATAAAACCTTGTTCTTATTCAGAACTAGTGTCAATAGAATCGTTCCAAAAATTCTAGTCAGTGCAATTCTAGTTGAGAACCAAGGATACCTAAAGGTGTGAAGTATTCTAGTTGGGTTCAGTGCTACAGGCTTGAGGTATATTCACATCCCAGCTCCACCAGAAGATGACCCCCATTTAGAATTAGTTATACTCCCCACTGCAATTTCAAGGTCTACTGCAATTCCTGACATGATCATTTTAAGTGAATACTCTGCTCCTGAAGCAGGCCAAGCCTGGGAATGCAGTTCTTGGGGAAATATTCCCTACTTTCCATATCACACCCTGACATCAAGATTTATGGGGGAGGTAAGTCCACTTTAAGACCCTCTTGGTGTTTAGGTCCATATCCAACTAGCCTGGATGTCTGAGTAATCTAATTGTGTAATGATCCTGCCGAGCAAGCAGCCAGCCAGTAAACCTCAGGCGTATGCCACAGCAAACATTTGTTTTGGTTATGTGTCTATAGGTTGTCTGGATAGTTCTAAGGATTTAAACTAGATTCCACAAAGTTCACTCATTTATCTGTGGTTGGTTGCAGGGGCGTTCTTACCTAATGAGGGTCTGAGATATCTGACTAGTTCTCATCTTCCAGCAAGCTGGTCTGAGGATATTTTTTCTGGCAGGAACCGAAAAGAGAGAGGATGAGAGAAGGAGAAAGTGGAGTGATGTCTGGAGGCTTAACCTCGACACTGGCGCACTGTCACTTCTGCCACATTCAACTGGCCAAAGCAAATCGTAAGTTCGGGCCAGATTTAAGATGTATAGAAATATTTTTCTTTTATGATTGGAAAAGCTGAAAAATCACATTGCAAAGAATATGGATGCAGCAGGGAGTGGGGGTGGAGTGGGGAACTGAGGCCATTTTTACAATCAGTATAGGACGTCTGGGAACCTGACACCTAGCATGTAACACACATTTCTTCTAAGAGTGAGTCCTGGCTGCAAAGCTGGCTCTCCGTGCTATTCCCCAGTAGACCAAGAGTAGTGATACGCTCTCTAATTTCCTTTCCATCTCATGGTGCCTACCATATTCTCTCATCCTTGGCCCTTCTCCCTGGCACCCAGAGATGTTTCCTGCTTACAAGGGCAAAATTAACACCCATAATGAGAAAGAGGCACAGGCACTGTCTTATCTGAATGGATACTTAGCAGCCAAAACAGGCACTGATGCTGACAGCCAGCACGGCTTTGTGGTTGAACAAAGCTCTCCATTTCCCATGAGAGAAACTTGCTGGAACTTCTGTCTTAGACCCAAGTTCACCATGCCTCTGAAATATCTGAGGTAGAGTTTCTTTCGAATTCTAGGATATACTCTAGGTAGTCCATTGATATGAAATTCAGCACAAAACTCTCTATCTGTGTATGTGCATTCTTCTGAAGAGAAGATCTATAATTTCCTCCAGATCCTTAAAAAAAGGAGCCCATGACTCAGAAAAGTTAAGAACTGCTACTTATTTGGGTTAAACTAATAAATAAATCAGCACACAAAAATGCCACAGAACAGAGCAGATGTCACTGTCCAACAGAGCACTTTTATATCCCCAACAGGATATATAATTGATGTAGTTTAGGGACATTTTAAGGACTGAAGGGAGCAGCCTCAAGGCAGGTAAATTTGTAAGACTGGATCTTGCACTTCTGAAGGGCTGCTTAACCAGGAGAGTTCCAGAACCCTTAAAAGTATCCCCAACCAGAATATGTTTCAAATGATTGCAATTTAACAGGAATTTGATGATATATAAAGGCAATGTCACCCTCCCATCCCAGAGTTTTATTTGTCACTGAGCAGGAGGGCACTGAGAACATCATAGAGAAAAGAAAGAACCCTGAAAAAACTGGAATCTGCTAATCAGGTAATCACCATCACTTCTGTTCCATATGGAGAACTTCAACAATGATTACGATTGCTGTCACCGCAATCACGTGCATCCATGGTCCTCCTGTCTTTTATTAATCATATAATAACAAAGGAAATGATTGGGATTTTTGTGAAGAATGTTATTTACTTCTTAGTGGAGAATGAATCCTTTCTTCTGGAAACCTGGAGTAGACAAGTCTGTTTGGGCTGAGATCAGAGCATATACACCGCTGCCTGGTCCTGCTTTTGGAATAAAGACAGAAAACACAGTGAGGGAAGAAGCATTTTTTGGTGATGAAAAACATTAGCAGAAGGATAGAATGCCTTGAAAATTAGTCTGAGAACTTACAGTCATAAGTAAGTAGAGTTTACAAAACATCACTTGGCACTAGCGTCTAACTTATCTCTCAAGACTCAGAAAGAAGGGACTTTTCGCATATGCTTAACCTTTTCTTAGAAACCTCACTGAGGGGCAATCGTGGGCTCTGCCATTTCAGGACATTAACTAAACAGTATAAACATCCCGGTGGGCAACTCTTCTTCTCTCTTCTTCACCCGCACAAACAGAACCAGAAAGAGCCAGGGCCATTTCTACTTCCCAAGGAGGGTTGCATCAATGACTGGTTCATGCCCACCGTCATCACACACAGCCACTGTCCTTACTAATAACCCCTTTGATAAATCCTGTTGTTTTCCTCTGTCCACGTAGAGGGTCTTTTATTTCTATGAAATGCTTTAAAAGAGTCTCCAAGTCATTTCAATATTAGTAGACCTCTAGGTCAGACGGAATCTCTTTTTAATTTTTAAAGGAATTGATTTCTTAATTTTCTTCATGTCACCAGAAGCAAAATCCAATGAACAAGTGACAATAACAAAACGGATATAAACTTCTAACAAAAGCGGACCAGATGCTATTGCGACCTTAAACTGAGTGTTCACTAACATTATCGTAAGACTGCAAACATTTTTCTACAAGTAAACAAATCTGGTTCATCTATCTGTCTGAGTGGGTGGGAGGTGGGGAATAGCAGGAGAGAGTATTGGGAAAATGCTTGAACCTAGAAAGGAAAGATGAAAATTTGCAAATACTGCAATGCACACAGGACACCGTCAGGTGCTTTCTATGTGTGATTTTATTTTCTGCTCACACAAAAGCCATTTTACAGAGAGAAAATGTAAGTTCCGAGAACTTAAAACAACCTGCCCAGAGTCTCCCCTGATGGGTTTTGAAGTAAGGATTTAAACCCAGGGATGGTTGAATACACAAACAGCACAAAACCTCTGCTTTCACACAGTAGCTTTTGAATCCTCAGGCAAAAGCAGAGGAAACTAACTAAATCAAGACTACAGGTAAGATTCTTTAATTAACGTCACTAAAATACATACAACCTTTTAAAAATGCTGAAAGCGGGATCTGAAAAACAAAAACCAGACCTTTCCCTGGGGTCTGCCTGAATCCCAGAGGATTTGGGGTTTTTTTTTTTTTCTGTACTTTTTCTTCTGTGAAGGACAAATTGCCGGGAGGCCAGCATTTACATCTTATTTTGAATCCATCCACAACAGCTTGTCTTTTTACACTTCTGTCCTTGAGAATGTTCTTCAAGCCCCAGCATATTTTTCAAAGTCTGTCTCTTAATTTGTAGCTCAAATGCAGAAGCAGAATTTACCCTTGAGAAAACATTTGGAGCCATCTCTTAATATAGGGCATGAGTCAGAATCCAGCAGAGCCAACCCATGATTCTATAGTATACAATTCACTTTTTGGCATCAGACCAGCAAGACAGATGCATAAAAATAATAAGAAATAATAATTCTTGTAAAATCCCGTAACACTGAAAGGGGAAAGACCACTTAAAAATTCATATTATGTTTATAGGCATCAATGGATTCAACTCACCACTGTACTGGGAACCTTTAGTATTTCTCCAAACATTTTCAATAATTAAATCATATTTTTTTTCATGTTGCCTAACATTTGCTGGCACCAACAGCGCGCTAATCTCCATGGAGGGCCAAAGAAATCAAGATAATGATCTCCTACTGCCAATCCACAGGAAGGCTTGCAAGTTTCACTGTAGCGTATTGTACGATGTCAATTGCAGATTCGCCATTACCAAACAGACAGCTGGAAGTGATGACTGTAACGAAGAAGATGAACTTAGGAAGAAACGTGTGGATGAATACATAGCCCTGAATCTAGCCCACGACAACTTCGGCACAAACACAGAGTGGGGAAAAGTAGTCTAAGAGTAGGGCTTGTGACAAAGAATTGAAGGCATTTTATTGTAGGTTTAAAATAAGTTACTGTAAGGAGGGAGCTCTCAGACAAGCAAATGCTATTTTGAGTTTTATCAATAAATGGATAGACTTAAAATAAGTGACAGTTCTACCTATTGTTGAGCGACTCACCTGCTAAACGGGCTGTTCTCTGGAAGGAGACAGTGACAGTTTGGAAAATTCCCAAATGGGGAATGAAGAAAGGAAATAAGAATGCTTTCATTTAATTTATGTGAGTGGATTTCACATGAAAATAGAGGATCGCTGTCTTCAAACG
This sequence comes from Prionailurus viverrinus, assembly GCF_022837055.1. Lineage (NCBI taxonomy): Eukaryota > Metazoa > Chordata > Mammalia > Carnivora > Felidae > Prionailurus > Prionailurus viverrinus. Next base: position 72,425,345 of record NC_062564.1, read on the forward strand.
TTTCACAGGAGGTCATCCAGAAAGGGGACTAAAATGATATTCCTTGGCTTTGGCAAGCAAAACAAGGCCCTGAACACAGAAATTATACCCAGGGTCATTTTGACTCAAAATAAGGAAAAATTTCTAACATCAGTCATACAAGTGATCAAATTGTCCCCAAAGTACTGAGTAGTGTCTTTGGTGTCTGGGGCTAAAGAGGGAGATATGGTAAGAAAGGGTAAGGATGCCATGTCCAGTGAGAAGTTGCTTCCAAATGACTTCTGTGTTCCTACACTGTGTAGAGAACTGACCTAGGTATCTTTACAAAAATAAGCTAAAGGGAGAAAATGATAATTTTTTTTTTTTTTACAAATGTAACTTAATCTGTATGGGAATTGATCCTCAATCAAAATACAAATATCCTATGACAGATGTCTTCACGGTATTCTGAAAGCTCTCTTTGGTTCTGTGTTTATTTGCTTATCTTCTAATGTATTTTGATGTTCTTTTTGAAGATAATTCTGAAACTACAAAGTGAAGTTCTGCCTCACTCTTTCCTTTGCCTTGGTAAAATTCTCTAGTGGTGGTGGGTAAGGTTAATTGAACAACCATGATCTCTCTTTGGACACATATGCACCCAACCCTTTGTAAATGAGTAATCCCAAATCACTCTGGACTTTTCTCTTTGTCTAGTCTTCTATAATATCTACAAGTTAACGCTATCAAATCCACACAAGTCTAGGTAATGGGGCTGATTCTCTGGGGACAGAGATTATGGGTATCCTTTCCTCTTCCCTCAAAAGCTAATTAATACCAACACAATGCCATCAAAATGTAGTTCTAAAGTAAATCATGCAATTCTGGATTACTTAAAGTTTAATATGGGTGTATCCACTCTGTGAGCTACAAATAATAACAAACCTCTATGTTACAGAGCATCGGTACCTTCATGAAAAGAGGCATGATTATAAACCACATCAGTTGAAAAATATACCTGAGTATGTTCTGAGACATTTAGAGACAACGACAGAGGAAATGGTGGTTTTCCACAATTCCCTTTTGCACTTCCCTAAGATTGAAGAATGTAACTATATGCCTGCCCATTATTGAGACTTCCAGAATGCATTTATTTCCCTAGGACTACAGCCTCCTTGTGCCATTCTTACTATATATTCTTAAATATTATCAGTCTTCCCTTTCTTTCCTCTTTTCCTTTCTTCTCCTTTTCCCTCTACCTGTCCTTCCTTCACCCGCCGTTTCCTTCAGTGATAATCAAAGGCTATTTCTCTGGCTTGTCTTTAGGCAATCTGTGTAGAAAAATAAGAGAGCTAGGGCCACTTATTTCTCCAAAACAAGTGACATTCAAAGGTCCTAGAGAAGTTGTTGAAATATATATATATATATATATATATACACACATATATACATATGTATACATATATATACATATATATATTCCAATTATTCCAATAATTCACATACACATATTTTAACTAAAACTGGTATGAAAATTAATGAATACTGTTTCTGCAAAACAGTATGTGCTTTCACCAGGCTAGGAAGCATTGTTTATTTATCTATTTTTTATCATGAAAATGGAGCCCAGGGCTCCTGGGTGGCTCTGTCTGTTAAGCCACCAACTTCAGCTCAGGTCCTTATCTCACTGTTCCTGGGTTTGAGCCCCGTATTGGGGCTCTGCATTAACAGCATGGAGCCTGCTTGGGATTCTTTCTCTCTCTCTCTCTCTCTCTCTCTCTCTCTCTCTTGGCCCCTCCCCAACACGCACTTTCTCTTTCTCTCAAAATAAATAAACTTAAAAAAGAAAGAAAGAAAGAAAGAAAGAAAGAAAGAAAGAAAGAAAAGAAAAGAAAGAGCCTAATAGCAGTTCCCAGCTCTCCAAACCCTCCAGCCCCAGGGGTACACGGCACCGCTTATCACAATGCTAGCTGTAGACATTAGATTGCCAGCTGAGGGAACATGGCCTGTGGATCATAGCCTTCTCCCTGTCAATTTGAGTATTGAAATAACCTCTGAGGACAGTGAGTTTCAAAAATGAAGTCAGTGACAAAGGAAAGGAACTGTACTCAGAAAAGCTACCATCTGAAAAATTAAATTCTCCTGGGAACAAGTTAGAGAAACCTTCCCCGAGATTAAAAATAATAATAATAAACAAGGAACCAACAAATTAGTTTCAAGACAACTGACACTTAATCATTCTTATAGGTTTCACAAATGCTAGGCTGAGAGTAAAAGCTTATAATTTTGGTACCAGCTCTCCACAGGAGAGACTAAACACAATTACAAATGATAAAAACTATATACACGGAATCCATTTCTTTGTTTAAAAATATGTGTATTCAAAGCAGTGGGAAAGCTAGCAAGAGAGAAATAGTCTGTCTAGAAAGCCTCCCAGAAGAATGTAAGCAGTGCAGAAAGAGAGCTACTTACAAATCAAATTTAGAACTTAAAGGTATCTTAAAATTATTTAATCCACACTTTTATTTTTCAGATATGGAATTAAAGAGAGGTTTAAAAAAAAAGGTTGCAAAATTCACACAGGGAAAAACCACACCGACACTCAGATTTCTTGAGGACTTATTCAGAGTTGTCTCTATCCAACAAACATTCTATTCTGTAAGCACTTACTCAGGCCCTAACACATAGATGATGGATGTTTGGGTACCACATAAAGATAAATATTCATCCAAACTGCTTATGATATAGGAGGAGGTATACAATATAAAGAGATTTTTCTAACACAGAATATAAAGAGCTATGTGCCATAAAGGAAAAACAATTTGAGTTCTACTTTATTAAACACGGCCTTTGAGAACTAGCAAATACTCAGCAAGTTTATAAACAAAGACCATGACCCGACAAATTTGTTGTTGTTGATGATGATACTATTAAAATATAAAGAAATTGGGGTGCCTGGGTGGCTTGGTCGGTTAAGCGTCCGATTTCGGCTCGGGTCATGATCTCACAGCCCCTGAGTTCGAGCCCCGCGTCGGGCTCTGTGCTGACCGCTCAGAGCCTGGAGCCTGTTTCGGATTCTGTGTCTCCCTCTCTCTCTGCCCCTCCCCTGTTCATGCTCTGTCTCTCTCTGTCTCAAAAATAAATAAACGTTTAAAAAAATTTTTTTTTTAATTAAAAAAAAATAAAATATAAAGAAATCAATATTCTATGGTTCTGTGAAAGCTACTTTTGAATACAATAATTGGGCCATAGTGTTTCCTTAGCATTTAAAAATTATTTGTTTTTCTTTTATCTTACTTATTGACCTCTCGATACATTAATGTTCTGATTATGAATAAATTTACAGAATGATTTTTATTTTTCTAGATATTGTTCTGATACAGCCCCATTGAAAAGTGATTCTGATACAACAATTATGAGACTCCTAAAATGATGCAGTGCTATTGAAGGCCAAGCACAGTGCAGTACATTTCTTCCAACTAAAAATTAGTTAAGTTAGTCATATACATTAAGGATATATTGCCTTTGAAATGAATCTATGCATGTTTTATTTGCATATAAGTTTTACTAAGATTTGGCTCTTACATTGTCCATGAAAGTCTTTTCTGGGGGAGGAAAGTCAAAATGTGACCTTGATAAAGACAATGAAGACAGTTGAGTGTATGGCAAGAAGTTTAGGAATTATTTGGAATGATCACTTAATTGTTTTCCTTTGTTATCGAAAAGAAACAATGGAGATAGGAAATCTCCATAGTTTCATTACAATATAAATTCCTTTGACAATAAATAAATCCCATATTTAATTTTGTGAACATTTCAAAAAATATAAGAGAAAATCAGTTCTTCCTTTCTTTCTCTCCCTGTTATCAACAATATGTTTCTTCCTCTTATTCTTCCTGATTGTCACAAATTATCACCGTCAAATTTTCCTAAAAGCTCAAGCCCCTAGAAAATCCTGGAAGCTGTTTGTTGTAAAGCATTTTCCTAAAATAAATCCTTTTCACAAATGAGCTTTATAGATGAAAACAATTCTTGATTACATAAGTGAAGACAACCGTTATGTCCCCTATTATATGAAATGGCAAGCCATTCCAGGATATTTATAAAATCCTACTAATCCAAAATCTGAAAACTACACAAAAAAACAACAATAAAAAAATAAGAAATAACAACAAAAAATAGCTAAAGGCAACTTAAAAATAAATACCGATATAAGATCTTTCTTTCAGTTTTTTAATTATTTTTTTTAAATTACTTTTATTTTTCAGAGATAGAGATATAGAATGTGAGCAAGGGAGGGGCAGGGAGAGAGGGAGACAGAACTTAAAGCTCCCGGCTCTGAGCTGTCAGCACAGAGCACAGTGTGGTGCTTCAACTCAGGAACCATGAGATCATGACCTGAACTGAAGTCAGATGCTTAACCCACTGAGCCACCCTGGCGCCCCAAAATATCTTTCTTTTAAATTGAGTCTTCTCTTGTCCTTCCCACAAACCGTAACTGATTTAGGGAAAAAACCACCAATCTAATTTTTCAAAGTAGGGTAGAAGCCACCAGAAACTTTCTGGTTGCTGTCTGTAGGTTAAGGGCCAAAAGCCTATTTTAAGACTCTACGTTTTGCAGTTTCTGTGAAACTATCTGGGATTCTGCAGCCTGAATTAATAAGACTAGATAAAGCGCAAATATAAAACAGATGCTTCCAAAATATGTCTGAGAGAAGCTTAATGGTATTTTTTTCCAGTTTTAATGAGAAATGATTGACATACGTCACTGTGTAACTTTAAGATGTGTAGTGGGATCGTGTGATTTACATATATTGTAAAATGATTAGCACAATAGGTCCAGCTAACATCCATCACCTCTGCATGTATCATTACTATGTTGACATCACTCCCTAATGGCGCTTTTTTAATGGTACCAATGATGGTACTTGACCTTTTCCAGTTTAGTATACTGAGTGTTATTATACTCTATGAATCATAAACATGGAGAAACAATTTCATCTCCCTTAATTCCCGGGTTAGTATTCTAGGGCTGCCAGAACAAAGTACCACAAACTGGGTAGCTTAAACAACAGAAATTTATGGCCACAGAGTTCTAGAGGCTAGAAGTTCAAGATCAGATGTCAGCAGGGCTGGTCCCTTGTAAGGAAATATTTGTTCTGTGTCTCTTGCCTAACTTGTGGTGGTGTGCTGGCAATCTTTGACTTTCTTTGGCTCGTACAAGCATCATCCAGATTTCTGCCTTCATATTCACATGAACTTCTTGTGTGCGTGTCTCTGTCCAAATTTATCTATTTAATAAGGATGCAGTCATATTGGATTAGGGGTCCTTGCTACTCAAGTATGACTTCATTTTTACTTTACGAATTACATTTTTAAAAGACCTAGCTATTTCCAAATCAGGTTACATTTAAGCTACTGAGGTTTGGGACTTCAATACATAAATGTGGGGCAGGGGGGCACAGTTCAATCCATAATAATTCCCAATGGACAAGGAGAGAAACATGAAAACTAATACTGTAACATAAAAATAATAGTTTGCAATTTAATTTCAGCTGAAATTCCAGTCAGGTGATCATGTTTGCAATGTAGAAGCCAAAATAATGAGATGTACTCTTTCATCTAAAGAAACTTAGGTTTTGATATTGATTTTATGCAATTGATTAGACGGTTAAATAAATGGTTAATCTGTTTGCAGATCAGATTTCTCTATATTTGGGAGGTGCTTAGGTGGTTTGGTTGATTGAGCATCTGACTCTTGATTTTGGCTCAGGTCATGATCCCAGGGTTGTGGGATGGAACCCTGTGGGGGGCTCCACACTGGGCATAGAGCCTTCTTAAGTCTCTCTCTCTCTCTCTCTCTCTCTCTCTCTCTTTCTCTCTCTCTCTCGGTGCCTGGGTGGCTCAGTCAGTTAAGTGTCCGACCTTGGCTCAGGTCATGATCTCGTGGTTCCTGAGTTAAAGCCCCACATCAAGCTTTGTGCTGACAACTCAGAGCCTTGAGTCTGCTTGGGATTCTCTCTCTCCCTCTCTCTGTGTCCCTTCCCTCCGCCTCTCTCTGTCTCTCTCAAAGTAAGTAAATAAGAATTTATAAATCAATAAATAAATAGATAAATAAATAAATAAATAAACATTAAATAAAAGATTCTCTATCTCCCTCTGACCTTCCTCTGCTCACACACACTCTGTCTCTCAAAAATTCAATTAATTTAAAAAATTAAAAAAGATATTTTTTAAATTTGTAGATAAAGAAATTTTTTCAAAAACTTTTTCTCTTCTTTCAATCTTATTCTTTTTTCTCTTTTTAAAATTAGATATTATTTAGCTAGTTATAACATAGTTTTAATGCCAGTGATATTCATGTGTTCAGTGCAGTTAGGTCTCGATTTGTTATTGTGTTCTTAGTAAAAGCAGAAATTCATTTTTTTGTAACATGTATGTTTTGCCAAAGTTTACTTATCAAATTAAAAATCAGCACCTAATACAATTTAAAAATATGCATATGAACTAAATACACTTTGGGAAATCCCTTCTTAAAGGATCTAATTGCTTATAAGGAGTTTACTGCAGTATTATTTATAATAGCAAAAATCTGGAAGATATGAATTGCCACTTAAAAAGGACTTCTTAAATAAAGGTATATTCACTCTATGTAATATTACAGTTATTACAGATAAAGATTTATATCCACATTTGTTGATGGAGGAGTGATGCTCAATGTATAAAGTTAAAAAAGAAAAAAACAAGAAAATTTCCAAGAAATGTGTATCATATGATGCTACTTTTACTTTAAAATGTATGTATGCATATGCTCTCAGATTCTTATTTTATTTAGTGGGCTAAAATTCATTCTTCTCAATAAGGCCAAGATGGTTAGTAGGGTTTTTCACATCTCCTATATCCTTAGCGATTTCCTACTGATACATTTTTTTTTTATTAGATGCATCTTTTTTTTTTCAATGTTTATATATATATATATATATATATATGTGTGTGTATATATATATATATATATATATATATATATATATATTAGTTTTAGGCCATAAATATGGCCTAAAACTAATACAATTTTATATGTCAATTATACTTCAAAAACAAAAACAAAAAACCAAAAGGCAAAAAACAATAAAACACAAAAAGTAAGACAGGCTCAATCCAATCAAATATTTTTAAACTATGTATTTTCAAATTTTGTTAAACATCATTATTTATGTTTCTTTTTAATTTAAAATGAATACATGAAATCCAAGTTCTCTTAATGATAGATTATATAAGATTAATCTCCTAAAATTCATAATTATAAACTATCAACAAGATATATTTAAAAAACAACAATTATCTTTTAAGCACTGGAGGGAAACTAAAAGCAGATAGAAACTGGACAAAATGATTCAAGCTTTGAAAAAGGAAAGACTAGGTGAGTTTTTCATTTATTTGCTTTTTTATTTAATGATACTTTAGTTCCTATAGCATTGGGTGGCTACAGCTCAATTAGAAAGCTATACTCCTACTGGTTTTAGGATCCAGAGGGCTGAGTACAGGAATGTCAAGATAGCTGAAAATAGAGAGAGGAAATCTGAGAAAGGAGATAGCAATGTATAAACTGCACTCAAATATTTCCTTGAATACAGCAGAGTTAACTGCCTCCTATAACAAAAATCAACATTCATCAGAGGAAAATTGAACCCAGATTCTCTATTGCATGTCATCCAAAATATTCAGTATAAAATAAAGTATTACCAGACGTACAAAGGAACAGGAAAATGATAACCATATTCAAGAGAAATAGTAAATAGAATTTAATATTGAGGCAATTTAGACGTTGACTTAGCAGAAAAGACTACTATGACTATTGTAAATATGATCAAGCACAAAAAAGAAGAAGATGATTATAATTGTAATGAATTAACAAGTATAAAATATCATCTGAAAAATGGAAAATATAAAGAATGATCTAATCGAAATTCTAGAACTGAATATTGAGATGTTCAAATAAAACATTTTCTGGGTAGGATGGACCTATGAACTTAAGATAAATGAATAGAGATTAATTCAAGCTGAAGAAAAGAAAGGAAAAATACTAAAATTATGAACAGAGTGTGACCAATGGTCATTTTCATAGAAGTAAAAACACAAGAAATGCTTCAGCAAGTTTTTCAGTCTCAAAAGAAAATATGATACTCACAGGATATTTAAATCGACAAGAAGAAATTAAGAGCACTACAATGGTAAAAATATGTATACACAAATATCTCTTATACTTTATAACTTTTTTAAAAAATAAACTTACTATAAAAATAAAAATAAAAATGTACAACACTGTTTGGTGGGATTTATAATATGCAGGTGAGTCATATATGACAATGATAGCATGCAAATTGGAAACATGTAAATGGAGTTATACTGGTTCAATATTTTTATATTTCTTATGAAGTAGTATGATGTTAACTGTAAAAAATACTATTAATTTTTGCTAAAGGCCAGTCAAAGAATTAAATTAGAATACAAAAATATTTGGTTAACTCAAAACCAGCAAGAAAGGAAGAACACAGGAACAAAAACCAAATAGGACGCATAGGCCACAAATAGCAAAAAGGTAAACTGAATTCTAACTAATGAATAAGTACATCAAATGTACATAGAATAAATATGACAATTAAAAAGCAAGATTATTGGACTGGATACAAAGCAACACTCAACTTTATGTTATCACAAATGATAAACTTTGTATATTAAAAAAAGTTTAAAAGAAAGGAATGGAAAATTTATGCCATGGAACAGTAAGCATAAGAAAGCAGAATCTTATTATTAATATCAGAAAAATCAAGACAAAGACTTATAAGAGATAAATAAGAAAATTTCAGTGATAAAAGGGTAGTTTGTCAAGAAGACATAACTGTTATAGATACGTATGCTCCTAATAAAAGAACTTCAAAGCACAAAAGCAAAGTGGACCAAACAAAGGGAGAAATAGAGAAACCTGCAAACATTTTTTTAATATTTTATGCTCCTTCCTCACTAATTAAAAGAAAGTTGAACTAAAAATATATCAGTAGGGGGGGCGCCTGGGTGGCGTAGTCGGTTAAGCGTCTGACTTCAGCCAGGTCACGATCTCGCGGTCCGTGAGTTCGAGCCCCGCGTCAGGCTCTGGGCTGATGGCTCAGAGCCTGGAGCCTGTTTCCGATTCTGTGTCTCCCTCTCTCTCTGCCCCTCCCCCGTTCATGCTCTGTCTCTCTCTGTCCCAAAAATAAATAAATGTTGAAAAAAAAAATTAAAAAAAAAGAATATTTAGTCATTAAAATCACATGACATTAAAGATTTAATTAAAGAGACAGTTATAACATTGAATAAAGAAATGCATGCAAAACAGTAGGAATATTACAATTCTAATTTTGTTGGAAATGTACATATAAATAAAAAGAGAATGAAAAGATCCCCTCCCCAAAATATTTACAATAGTGAGTATTACTTTTTTCTTTGTGGTTTTCTGTATTTCAATGCATAGTGAAATTTCTCTAAAAATCTTTTTCAAATTCTTCTTATTAATCATTTGTATTATATCTTCTTTGAGATGTTCTTATCTTCTTTTAATTTTTTTACAGAGATATTTGTCCTTTTCTAATAACTTTATAGCTGTTCTTTATGAATTCTTGGGACTAATGTTTTGTGGATTATGTGTGGCAAATATTTCCTCTTAGCCCTTGATTCCTCCATTGTATGCATTTTCATAGTGTTTTCTACTATATATAAATTTTTTTTAGTTTATTTATTTATTTTTAAGGTGGAGGGATGGAGACAGAGAAAGAGAGAGAATCCCAAGCAGACTCTACACTCAGCATGGAGCCCAACACAGGGCTCAATGCCGTGAACTATGAGATCATGACCTGAGCTGAGATCAAGAATCAGATGCTCAACTGACTGAGCCAGCCAGACTCCTCTGCTTATTAGTTGTCCTTCATTCTTTTTTGCTTCCTGGTTAAATAATTTACTTACAACTACAGGGGCATAAGGATACACTTTATTTTGGGTGTATAGATAGCTTTTTCACATTTAGGTACAATTGACTTATTTTTGTTTGCTTGTTTTTTAATGGTCTGAATTCATGGTCTAATATTATTTTCTGCATGAATAACCAGTGGTCCCAGCATGCAAGAGTCCATTCATTACATAGTTGGTACTGTCACTTTTTTCATGTATGAAATTTTTATAAATGCTTATGTGGTCTGTTTTTAGAAGGTTTATCCTTTCTATTGATTTATCCTTATACTAATAACACATTATTTCAATCACTAGAGCTTTGTAACAGGTCTTACTATCTTTTGGAGCAAGCACCTCCTTTTTGTCTAATATACATTTTAGCTTAAACAGTATTTTTTTATGAAAAACCACTTATTTAGAGGTTTTATTGAAACTTCATTCAGTGTTTAAATTAATTTGAGATAGGGGGTGCCTGGGTGGCTCAGTTGGTTGAGCATCAGACTTCGGCTCAGGTCATGATCTCTCTGTGAGTTCAAGCCCCGTGTCGGCCTCTGTGCTGACAGCTCGGAGTCTGGGGCCTGCTTCAGATTCTGTGTCTCCCTCCCTCTCTGCCCCTCACCCACTCATGCTCTGTCTCTCTCTGTCAAAAATAAATGCACATTAAAAAAATTTTAAATTAATTTGAGGTAGACCAGATATCTTTGTGATTTTCAGATTAACTGCCTATGAATACGGTATGCCTGCCCATTTATTCAGGTGTCATTTATGTCCACAACTATGTTTTTTAACGTTTATTTATTTTTTAGAGACAGAGAGAGAGAGAGAGGCAGGGAGGGGAGAGGGGCAGAGAGAGAGAGAGAGAGGGAGACACAGAATCCAAAGCAGGCTCCAGGCTCTGAGCTGTCAGTACAGAGCCCAACGTGGGGCTCAAACCCAGGAACCTTGAGATCATGACCTAACCCAAAGTCAGACGCTTAACCAACTGAGCCACCCAGGCGCCCCTCCCACAACTATTTTTTTAAATCTCCCGATATCTAACAGATGTATTCTTAGACACCTTATTATGCGGCATAATTAATGAAATAATTTTTTTCCCTAACATTATCTTAGGGTATGGGAAGATACAGAGTTTTCTATATTTTCTTGAATCTATTGATTCTGCTGAAGTTTGTCATTAAATAGATTAATATTTTCTTGGAGTTTCTATGTATATAGTCGTATTTGCTACGATTAAAATGAATGTTTTCTTTCTTTTAAAAGACTCCATTTCTGGTATAGCATTAAAAATGCTCACTCTGAACCCAACTGTCTGGGTTTGTTTCCAAATTTGCCACTTTCGAGTTGTGTGGATGTGGGAAATTTATATAACTCCCTCATGCTCCAGCTTTCTCATCTACAAGATGAAGAATATAATAACACCTATCTCCTGGGTTGTGATGTGGAATATATGAGTTAATATATGTAAAAATCTTAGAAAAGGGCCTGGTACATGGTAAGCACTAAAATAAAATTTACTGTTACTGAGTTGGCTTGGATACTTAAAATAATGGTGAACAGAGATTCTGTAGTAGCAGAATACTTGTCTTTGATCTGATTTTAACATATTTTAATGGCTTACAAAATTTCACTATTAAGATTTTATTGTCTTCTTTTTTCATAGATGTCTGGCAAATTGCAAAAATGTCTACTAATTCTCCACCCTTTGTGACTTTGAAGTTCCTTCCATCAGGATGTGGAATTGATATCCTTACCTGTTAAATTTGGACAGGTCTAGGGGTGCCTGGGTGGCTCAGTTGATGAAGTGTCCCACTTCAGCTCAGGTCATGATCTCAAGGTTCATGGGTTCAAGTCCCACATCAGGCTCCGTGCTGACAGCTCAGAGCCTTGAGCCTGCTTTGGATTCTGTGTCTCCCTCTCTCTTTCTGCTTTTCCCCTGCTTGTACACTCTCTCTCTCTCTCTCTCTCTCAAAAATAAAGAAATAACTTTATAAACAGGCATTGTGATTTGCTTTGAAAAACAGAATGGCATGCTTCTATTATCTCTTACAACTCTGCCAGCTGTCAGGTGAACAACCTGGAGTTAGTTTGCTGTAAGATAAGTGATCAATTGTATGGACTGGAGACAAGGCTTCCAGGCTGAGACCACCATAAACCAACTAATCTGACAGCTGACTGCAGATGCATAAGCAGGCCCAGCCCAAACCTGAACACTCACCAGCTGTGCTCTGCCAGATTTGTAACACAAAGAATTGTGAGGTAGGGCTGGCCAAAGGTCTTCTGTGCCCACTCAATGCTTCACATGCCCAACCATGTGGCCGGGATCTCAATAGGTTCAGAACCCATAGCTCTCTCTCCCAAGCAACTTGAGCTTGGTGACTTCGAATGAATGAATGCATGAATGAATGAAATACATAACTAAATAAATTTAATTCTATGTAAACAGATGACTATTGGAGTAAGCCACTATTTTTTGTACCTAATTGACACAATATTCTTAATTTTATCTCTTAACATTTTTATCATAAAGATTCCAGCATAGGATAAGTGTAAATATCCATTATAAACACTCTGCTTCAAAGATTATCAAAGTTATGTCATTTCTGTTTCATCTATCCAATTTTCCTGGCAATTTTTTAATGGAATATTTTAAAACAATATTTTAAAGTAAATTCCAGACAAGCTACCCTTTCAATTATATATATCTCTATATATTTTATATCGTTTACCAATAGGGATTTAAAAAAATTTACTATACCCCTACCTCATTCAGCAACATTAATAATAAAATTCTTGGTATTATCTTGTACTTACTTAATGTTTAATCTTTCTTGACTGACCCATAAAATATATTTTAAAGATATTTGTGCAAATTGGAATCCAACTAAGTTTTACAAATTGTACTTGGTTATCTCTTAAGACTCTCTCTTTCTTTCTCTCTCTCTTAAGACTCCTTTAATCTTAACAGTGGCCGCAACTTTTTAAACATGCAAATACTGTTGATGAAACTGGGTCGCTTGTTATGTAGAATATCCCGCATTCTAGAACTGGCAGATTGTATTTTTATGGTGTCATTTAATATGTTTCTCTATTTTTTGCATTTCCTGTAACTCTTTTCATGATATTGAACTCAATTTTTAACCATCTTCTGTAAGAGTATCATTGAACATTTAATTATACTTGAAGAAAATGTTTTCATAAGTATTCAAAGAAAGCACAGCTGTTTTTTTCATATTCTCTAGACTTTTTTTCAGCTAAACATTCCATGCATGTCTCTCTAGAACTTATTATATAAAAGAAGATAACTTGAGAGTGACCTCAAATTGTGGGAAATCATGTTTTAAAAATAAGTTGACTTATCACTTCAACTAGAATACTCCATTTACATTGGCCAAGAATACTTTTGATAACACTCACTTAAAACAGAGAAAAACTCTACTTAAGGAAAGGAAAATAAAAGTTCACTATATTACAATGAAATTTTTGATAATATGGACATGTATTTTTTTTTGAGTTAACTGTCAAAGATGTTAGCCCAAAGTTCAAATGTGGTTACCATACAAAATCAAACCATTTCATTTGTTTATAAATTAAATTCTTCCTCTCCAAAAACCTGTAAGAATTAAGAAGATTTTCATCAGGTGATAGATTTCCATATAGTTATTTGGTAGAAGAGAAGAAAAAGCCTTGAAGAAAATTTTACAATAGTTTATCACGTATTTTGCCAGAGTAAAATTATACAGGACAACTCATTGAAGTGGGCCAAAATCACATTTTGTGGCTATTATTCTGGCCGGAGTTGTCCCAGAATAGGGAACACATAGGGTTTTGTGATAAATATTTATGTAATTTCTAACACTGAAGACCAAAAAATGGTATAGAAGCCAAGAGAAAAGCTTTGTTTGGTTAGTGCTGACTTGGGCACTTAAAATACACACATATCCTTACAAATGTTTATGCATAGAACACACACACACATACACACACACACACACACATACACGCACTCTTTGGCTGTTTGCTTTCAGACAACATTGCTAAGTAGATACGCTTTGTAATGAATACACTAAATGATTGTGAGTTAGTTAGATGGCTCATTTCATATTCACCTTGAAATACATTAAATCTCAGGCATATATGATTTTAATGAGTTTCAGCGTATCTCCTGTATAGTCCAGGATCCTAAACTGCAGAGGTGTTTTTATTCCACGTGTGATATGGCCTGAAAAAAAAATGCTGCTTGCCCATCAATTCTTCCATATGCACACAGGAAAGAAACATGCAACTGACTGAGCATTTCCACTAGCTTTTCTCAGAAATTATAGACCTTAACATGTCTATGATCTAATTACTTTGTTGGCTTTTCTGGGTACTACTATAGACATTTATTTTTTTAAGAAAAACATAATGGAAAAAATTTCATGCAGTCACTGGAAATAAAAAAATTAAGAAACGTTGTGATTTTTATATTTTTCACCCATCTTTTGACATTACCTACCTTGTTTTATTGTCTGCTTTTAAATAATAATGTAAACAGATTTCAAATTAATACATGAAAACAATTTTAGTAAAATGACATCCTCAAGTCATTATGAAAATCAGAATTTTGTTGGGGCGCCTGGGTGGCACAGTCGGTTAAGCGTCCGACTTCAGCCAGGTCATGATCTCGCGGTCCGTGAATTCAAGCCCCGCGTCAGGCTCTGGGCTGATGGCTCAGAGCCTGGAGCCTGTTTCCAATTCTGTGTCTCCCTCTCTCTCTGCCCCTCCCCCGTTCATGCTCTGTCTCTCTCTGTCCCCCCCCCAAAAAATAAATAAACGTTGAAAAAATAAAAAAAAAATCAGAATTTTGCAAGGAAAATTATTGGTTTTATTCCAAGTTCATATGGAAATTTAAGACTTAAAATAATTTTTTACAGGTACTCTTCTCTAGACATATCCACTCATAGCAGCCTAGAAATTATATGATGTTTTGGAGGGTAGAACAAATATTACATTTCATGTAGCAAAAAATCAATAAAATAATTATGTAAAATGTGTTTACTTTGGGATAGCAAATATGTTTGCTTTGAAGATTACAGAAACTTCCAAGTGAATAAAAATTAAGCTTGTTTTAATAGTCTAAACTTCTGTCAGAATCAAGTAATCTGAAAACACTGAATCTCTATTCATTAATCTTATGTGTGAACAGTATGCCAGGACACCAATCTGCTAAAAGGATTCTTTTTGTATTCGGGAAATAGTGCATGAAAGGTAGTCAAATAGACTATATGCTTCCATTGGCCTGAAAAAGGTACTGTAGTTTGGGGCACAGGAGTTGTTTTTTTCTTGTCTTTTCTTCTGATTGGCAGCATGAAAAAGGGGGTTAAGAGTCAGATGGGGATGTCGGATTCACCTTTGCAACTTCCTTCTGAAAATGTCAGAAGTTGCTTTACTTCTCTGGATCTGTTTCTTCATGGGTAAGTTTAAGGAGTAACCAATTTACCTATATTATTAATATTCTATGATTTTAAGAAATGATCACTGCGTTAAGGGAAATCTTCCTTTTATGTATGAAAAATCAGTATCTCTTAGATTATGTATGAGAAAGAATTATGCCCTTCTCAACTATTAATCTTCATATATTGAGCAACTACTTTGCAAACTATTGCCCTGGATGTCCTTAAAATTGGAGCTACAACTCTAAAAGAACATTTTGTCATTTATTATTATCATTATTATTTTATCTCAGCAAAAACTAGTTAGATGAGTTGTTCTTAAAGATATTTAAAAATTGACTAAAAATTTACCTTTCAACTAGTGGTGCTAGTATATAACTTAAATAACCATATGAAAGTAACTCAAACAATTAAAAACAAGAAAAAAGAGAAAGAAAACACTTCATTTAAATAGAACAAGATCCCTCATGTAGGACGAGGATAGAGATGTTGAGGTTACTACAAGTGTATTAAACACCAAATGTCTTTTCATTTACACCTGGTAAATAATTTCAGCATGTTATGTTTGGTTTTAGCCTTTTAAAATATAAATAAGCAAAACTAATGGCAAAAAGCAGATGGAAAATAAATACAGAATATATAAAATAAAAATACATACTTCTCCATCAAAATAAGTGCCTCCTTAAGTCTTTTAAGCTTCCAGTATTAACTTATAGCATATCATATTTCTCTAGGTGCACATATTTTCTTATATAAAAACATACACATAGATACATTAATTTTTATGGTTCTATAGTTTTTAAAATAACTATCAAGGCTATGTATGTGCTGATTCTATTTTATTGTTTAGAGCTTATTTATTTATTTTGAGAGAGAGAAAGAGGGAGCAGGGGAGGGGCAGAAAGAGAGAGGGAGAGAGAGAAAATCCAACGCAGACTCTGCGTTGTCATTGCAGAGCCCAACAAGAAGATAGAACTTTAAGTCATGACCTCAGCAGAAACCAAGAGTTGGAAGCTTAAGTGACTGGGCCACCCAGATGCCCCCCCCCCCATTTTTTAAAGTTTATTCATTTATTTTGAGACAGCGTGTGCGTGTGTGTGTGTGTGTGTGTGTGATTAGGGGAGAGGCAGAGAGGAGCAGGAGAGAGAAGCACCTGTTTTTAAAGTTGAACTCCTACCCAGAATACAGTTTATGCATTGGTTGGTATATAGCTCTAGAATAAATTGCTAAAGTTGAAATTGTTAAAGAATATGTGGATTTTAATGTAATTTTGCCAGACTGCTCTCCAAAATTGTACTCCCGCCAGCAGAAGGAAGTCCTAATTTCATCACATTCCCACCAACACTGTGAGTTATGTATCTTTTATTCTAATTTGGTTACTCGATTCTGATGTCACAACTTTAATCCTGATAATACACACACTTGAAAAAATCCTGCTAGCATTTTATCTTTTTATGCCATTTAAAAAGCGAATTTATTTCTTTGACCAGTTGGATCTATACTGTAAACAATAAAATGCCTAAATTTATTATACTGTAAATATAAACTTTTCTTATTTTTTTCTATATTTCTGTCACAAGTGTGGTATTTAACATAATAAAAACTTATGTTTCTTTTCTATGCTATGTTATAATTTGCATAATTATTTGAATAAGGAACTTGACATTGCGGGTTTCCATCTTTAATATGTTAATTTGTATTTTGGCAAAATAATTTAAGTTAAATTATAACTTCTTACTTGCACATAAGTATAAACCATATTGATTATTTCATGGAATATGTACTTTATTTAATTCATCTCATTAATGGAAAAGAGTAAATCAAATTTTTTAATACCTTTCTTTTTTTTTCTCTTTTTCTTACTTACTGTTTTTTACACACACTCACACACATACACTTTACACTGGGTCAAGAATGAAAAATGAACATTATCATGCACATAACTTTATTTATCTGTAATTATTTCCTTAGAATAGATTTCCATAAGTAGTATTATCATGTCAATTATTTTCTTCTTTATTGAATTTGGTAAATATTGCAATGTTGATTTCCCAAAAGCAGTTATCCCAAGTATATACAATTAATTTAAGAAAATAGAGCTATCATTAATGACTAGCATTGGCTATTTATTCTGTATTTGCCTTACTTAAGTGACAAAAATGCTCCCACATTTATGTTTTTATTTGTATGGCTTTTATGACTAGAACCATGGTACTAGTAAATAATGTTTGTTTAATAGGCTTACATATCCTTAATGAATACTTAAATATGATTATTTATTCATACTTTAAAATTTTCTTCTACAGTTTTATATTTTAAATACATTAACTCTCCAGTGTACGATACTTTCCCATTCTTTTGTTTTCTTTTTTGTTTTAGGATATGCTTGATTAGGGAATTTTTGACACATACTTTTTCAGTTGTGAAGGAGCCAAGTCTTTCCTTTGTGATTACAGCAGTTATATCTAAGCTTACACAGGTAAGGCTTGGCAATTAACTGGTTCTAGTATCTTCTGGACTTTCTTGGTATGCTGTTTTAGAAAACAAATTACAAAAGCGATCAATTCAATAAGAAGAATATTTTGGGTTCCTGGTCTGAATTCCAGTGTGAGTGTATATTGGGGGAGAAGGGTTCTACACAACACCAAGCCATTCTTGGCTACTAACAAGGTGTCTGAGAATTCAACTCAATTCTGACACTATCTACCTAGAGAAAGCATGAGATTCCACAGATTGAGGGCTCAGTCTCAAAAACTGTCCCCAACCATTATAGATTCTAATCACAACTCCAGGCTGTGCTTTTGATGACCAGCTACAAATCGGAGGTTCCAATGGCCCCCACCTCCAACTCAGGATTGTCATTCCAAGTCCAAGTAGCTACCTATACTTCTGATCAATTGGCTATAAATTATAGGTTCCCATGACCTCTTTCTTGAGTTTGATTAATTTGCTAGAGCAGTTCGGAGAACCCAGGGAAACATTTTATTTACTAAATTATTCGTTATCATAAAAGGATATAACTCAGGAAAAGAGTCAGATGGAAAAAGATGCATAGGCAAGGTATGAGGAAAGCACATGGAGCTTCCATGCTCTGTCCTGAGGTACCACTCTCCCCAGTTTTGGCATTACATAGGCGCGATGGATTAACTCATTGCACACTGGTGATTGATTCAACTTCTTGACCCTTTCTCTTCCTCAGAGGTGTGGGTATAGGACTGAAAGTTCCAACTCTATAATCACATGGTTGGCTCCACTGGCAAAAAGCCCTATCCTTAGGTGCTCTCAAAAATCAGTTCATTACTATAACAAAAATATCTTTATCATTCTTATCACTTAGGAAATTATAAGGGTTTTAGGAACTCTGTGGCAGAAATGGGATGAAGGCCACAGATTCTCTAAATAACACAATCTGCTTTTATAGACATTATTTTAAAAAGCTATTTAAAATAAATATCTAGCAATTTGTGTGGGTGTAATAAGGTGGATACTTTCTTTTTTTTTTTTTTTTTAATTTTTAATGTTTATTTATTTTTGAGAGAGAGAGAGAGAGAGAGAGATTGGAGGCGGGGGCAGAGAGAGAAGGAGACACAGAATCCAAAGCAGGCTGTAGGCTCTGAGCTGTCAGCATAGAGCCTGATGCAGGGCTCGAACTCACAGACCATGAGATTATGACCTGAGACAAAGTCAGATGCTCAGCCAGTTGAGCCACCCAGGCGCTCCTATTCAGTAATTCTTAAATTGTAGGTCAAATTGGCAACAGACACAGGTTTAGAAAGATTTTCCATAAATTTTTCACTTACATGTAAACAATTCTAAAAAAAAATGAGAATATTTCATCCTTTTTATTTCTTAATTTTAATACAATACCTTTTTTTGGTTTAAAGTAATACATCCTGCTTTAGTTTCCTATTAAAAATTGCCACTGGGGCACCTGGGTGGTTTAGTCAGTTGTGTCTGATTCTTGGTTTCAGCTCAGGTCATGATCTCATGGTCATGAGATTGAGCCCCACATCGGGCTCTGCACTTGGTGGGGAGCCAGCTTGGGATTCTCTCTCTCCCCTTCTCTCTGCCCCTCTTTCATGCACACACATGCTCTCTCTCAAAATAAATAAATAAAACTTAAAAAAAAAAACTTGCCACAAACTTGGTTGCCTATAACAACATACATTTATTCTTCTATAGTTCTGAAGGTCAAAAGTCAAAGATGAGTCTGAAGGACTGAAAGTCAAGGTGACTACAGCACTGCTACTTTCTGGAGAATCGTGGGAAGAATCTGTTCTTTGCTTTTTCCAGCTTCTGGAGGTTGCCTTCCACACTCTTTGGCTTCTGGTTGCCTCCCTTCAATCTCTGCTTCTGTCTTCACAACACCTTCTTCCCTGGCTGATTTCCCTCTCATAAAGGCCACCATGATTATATCTGACCTACCCAGATAATTCAGGATAATCTTAATTTAGATTATCCAAGATTACATCTATACAGACTTTTTGCCATATTAGGCAACATTCATCCCCCCTAGGGATTAGGATGTGGAAATATTTAGGAGACCATTATTCAGCCTACCACACCAAATAAAGCAACCCTTTACATAGAATCATGAGGTTGTTTCAGTTAAACCTATGGAGACAAAGAGTTTTGTTGTATTTGTGTAGTGATTGATCAACCTTATTAAAAAGAAAAATTAGAGGCAAAAAAGAGGCAAAAAATATAAACTAAAATTATTATATTCTTTATTTTTCTATGCTTTCCCAAGACTATATATGCATCCCTTTTTTTAGTAACACCCCTATATTTGCATCCTTTACACTCTATCATTCAATAAAGGCTACCACTGAAGATACCCCCTAAAGAATCAATATGGATGTGAACTCAATCCAACTTTTTTCAGGATACTAAAGAAAAAAAATGTAGTTACACATATTTAAATATTCCTCACTGATATCTCAGAACAACATTGATTTATTCAATTTATTTATAAGAACATTTAAGGAGGAGCACCATGGGCAAAATGAAGAAGGTTGTTCTTGGCTCCATTTGCTTTTGCAAATTCATCAGAATCACTGCTTGATCCAATCCCCTGTAATGATATCCTTGGGGTTTGTAAAATTGTAGTTCAGATTAAATGAGTTTACATTTCATAGAATCATTTATTTTCTGTCAACCTTTATCTCCATTCTCCCCACCTACCACTAAGATGTCCTTTGTAAGATATCTAGTCCTTACTTTGTCATTTAAATCATTTTAGCAACCTCATTAACCATAAATCCTTACATGCATATTTCTATTGTCTTTTGCACTTCTGTGCTTATGACATATTTTTCCAGCTGAAAGTAATGAAATGTCTAACCATCTTATTGTGTCATATTTTGTATTTTGTTCCAATATAACCATCTATTGCTAAACCAGCATAATTAAGTAATAGTGCAGTAAAATGAAATCCAGTCAACAAAATTTCCTACTAAGTGCTAAGTACTGTTCCAGATGGTGGGGAGCAAGATACACGTAAACTCCGTCCCATTTTGTGAGTTAACATTTTCAGTGAGGATAGCAATTATATTCTTGCTGTTAAGTATTATCCCCTCTTGAGGAGGAGGCCTTCTGAGTCCCTCTTGAGGCATGAAGTGTTTTGTTTTATTTTGTTTTGTTCCCCCAACCCCCTCCACTTGCTCCTCATTGGGACTTTCAGATGATTACTCTTCCCTTTTCTGTAAACCACCCCCCTCCCCCCCCCTCCCACCAATTCCTCACCAAGGCTGTTATCTGTGGAAACTCCATGACAAAGCCCATATATCTCAAATATTTGTTCCTGGTTTCCTAATCCCACCTGAGTCTTAGCTACTGATTTACACATAGATACTTCTTCCAATTCCCTGGACTCTCAGGTCTTAAAACCCTTATCCTCTGAAGACCTTGTCTTCCATCTGTCTCAACCACTCTACCTGTGTGATTACCAACAAACACAACCCTTCTGTAATTTCAATCCCCTTTACCAACTCTTTTAATACCACTTTCTTTCCTTCCTGCACATTCTCTTTGGTTCTCTTGCTTCAGCATTCCTCTAAACCTACTGAAATTTCCAATTTTATGATCTTATCTCTTTTCATATATATATGTGTGTGTGTGTGTGTGTGTGTATTTTTTTCTTTTCTTTTTTTTTTTTTTGCTCCTTATCGAGCTTAAATTCCATGGTCCTTACAACACTCCCATGAAATCATCCTCAGCTTTCATGCTTTTCTCTTACTTGGCAAATCACAACCTGATTAATCCAACTCTCCACCTATTCCACACCTACACCAGAGTGCTTGAACATGGTGGATTATAAGTATGCAAGCACTGGGGCGCCTGGGTGGCTCAGTCTGTTAAGCGTCTGACTTCAGCTTAGGTCATGATCTCGCGTTTCAGGAGTTCAAGCCCCGTGTGGGGCTCTGTGCTGTCAGCTCAGAGCCTGGAGCCTGTTTCAGATTCATTGTGTCCCTCACTCTCTGCCCCTCCTCTGCTTGCACTCTGTCTGTCTCTGTCTCTCAGTAATAAATTAAAAAAAAAAAAAAAAAAACTTTAAAAAAATTAAAAAAAAAAAAAGTATGAAAGCACACTGCCATGGACCTGAAAGGAGCCATCAGCTGCCAGGTGCTCACCTCTGCCGTTCATTCTCTCCATACCTCTTCTCTTCCAACTTCCAACACTCCCTCTTTCATTATTGCTCTCAGGTGAGGAACTTCTTCCTTTATAATGGAGAAAATGGAAGCTATCAGAAAAGAATTTCTAGATTCCCTTTCTATATCTCCAACTTACTGGCATTTGCACCCATGAACTCTGCTTTTAGTGAGCTATCTGTATTTTTATCTAATGCTGACCCCTCTACGTGTGCCTTAGATCTTATTCAGCAGCAATTCTTCCCTCTATTTCCTAAGTCACCAAATTTTCTCCCTCAACTGGATTATTTCCAACATCATACAAGCATCTAGTCCTTTGCCTCATTAAAAAAAAAAAAAAAAAAAGCAAAAACAGGGGCACCTGGGTGACTCGGTTGATTAAACGTCTTACTCGATTTCGTCTCAGATCATGATCTCTCACTTGGTGAGATCCAGCCCCGCATCAGAGCCTGCTTGGGATTTTCCCTCTCCATCTCTTTCTTCCCCTCCCACTCTCTCACTCTTTGAAAATAAACTTAAAAACAAAACAGTAAAACCTTTTGATCCCACCTTCCCCACCAACCACCATTCATTTTTTTCTATTCCCCTTTGTGCCAAAACTTCTCAAAAAAGAATTTATATTGGATATGTCTAGTTTCTTTCCCTGAACTTTTTAAATAAAAAAAATATTTTTAAAGCAACTTGAAGTTATTTGTGTAATATTAAAAACATGTAGGACTAAATGTTGGGGGAAAAAAACAATTGGAACATTGATAGCAATTCCTGAATTACCCAGATGGTGCTATTGTGACCTCTACAAAGATAGAAGAAAATTAGAAGTATTATTTCCTTGCAATATTTGAAATAAAATGACCATACAAATAGGACTGAGAGGCACTGATGCTCTCATGCATTAATGATAATTGCGTTTATCTTATTTTTTATTTTGTACTTATACAGGGCTATACTTAATCTGGTCTCTCAACATCCATCAAGATGTAATCTATACTTTAGGGACATACTTTTATTAATGTAACAGTCAAGAGTAACCATTAATCCAATAGAAAACTCTACTTTTTATAATGAAATTGAAATTTGTTCAATTTTGAACTGGGTTGTATTTAGATTTGTGTGGAGAATAAGCAAATTCGTTTCCTGAGATAAGTATTTCAAAACCAGTTTCTAGCCGCAGGTTAAAAGCTTTTAATACAAAACGTTAAAAGGTCTATTCGTGAGAACATTTCCTGCTATGTTTGATTGCATTTCAAGGTAAATGAGAAGTGAAGTCTCAAGCCACATTCTGAAACCATTTAGCCTTTCCAGTCATGCCCAGTGACGCCAAACTTGAATGTTTTGAGGAAAGTGAGTGCTCCCAGTGCCAACACTAGGGAAATATTTGCACAGTTCTCCTTCGGTGCATATCAATTTGAGTGCTGCTTTTATTTACTCTTCATAAAGCATTAGATTAAAAAATTAGTTCCAGAACGGATGGCATTTCTAAATATTCAGTTAAACTATAAACCACCTAGTGTTCAGTCATAATACCTAGGTCAGTTTACTTCCCTTAAGTCCAAGTCGAGAACTGATGATTTCATGGAAATAAATTCTGAAAGAAGTGTGTTCACATAAACAGGAATTAAATGCTAGATGTAGAGATTGTACACTCCTTTGTCTTTATAGTTACTGAGCAAAGGATTTATCAGTAAAAGGAATACATCATCTTCACTATTTCTATATTAAAAATATTTAATTATGTTGCTTCCAGTTATTTACTGTTTAATAAACTATAGTTCTGCTCTTGTGTGGTCAGTGCATGGTGGAAAAAGAAAGTAATTATGGTAACATATTTGAATAACACCATCTGCTTTTTAAAATTTGCCTTTGCCCTATACAAAGTGTGCACAAAATCTGATTAGAGCTTTTACTAAAGAACGTCATTAAGAATGGAGAGAAGCAGTGGAGAATGAGAACAGTGGTAATTCTAAGGCTAATTAATCTGTTTTATGAAGACAGGAGCAGACTGAAATACTGTGTCAGTGAAAGAAAAGGTGGGGGGGGAATTCAAGATGACATCATAGTTTCTAGCTTGGGTGACTAGATAGATGGTAAAGCCATCAAAAAAGATAATAAAGAAAGAGAAGCTGGTTTTGGGGGAAAACCCATGAATTCACTTTTGGATAAGTTTCACTTAAAGTGTCCCCAAAATATAGACTGACACATTTTTTTAAGAGAATGGTCACAATGTAAATTCTGGAGTCATAAGAATATGGTTGATAGGCGAAGCCCTGTGGTAATACCTGAATGAGCGAAAGGAATCTGCCTGAGGAGAGCGTCTTAGAACATATGAATCTTGAAGAAACAGGCAGAAGAAAACTAGCCAGGATAAGGGAGAATATGAAGACCAGAGAGGTAGTGGGGTTCTGTGACATAAAATGATGAACTTAGAGAGTTCTTCAGATGGGACTTGGAGGTGAGGTTTGTGGAGACTCATTTCCACGACCATTCAACCATTCAAATGGCTGCATAAACCATTCAGATGGCTTCCCCTTCCTCTCTTTCTGCTCATGAAACTTATCTATCCTGCCTGGTACTCGCCTTCCTTCTCCCAAGCTCAGAGTACTGTCACCCCACAACTTTCTACCCACCTAAAAACATTTTATCCAAAAGTATCCTTCTGACAGCTTACCATTCTTAAATATTGCTTAAAATTTCAATCTTAAAAAATAAAAATGGCAATCTTATCCCCTCCTCATATTTCTAACTCTCCCTATTCCATGTTATTTTTTTCCATGATACTTAACCATGCTCTAGGATACCATAAATTTTATTTTATTTTATTTTATTTTGGTATGCTTACTATTTATTAAGTGCTTTCCCCCACAAAGGTAGGAATTTTAATATTCTTTTTTTCATTGATGTATTTCAAGTGTCTGGAGTAGTCCTGAGTACATATCAGGTGCTTGTTGAATTAATGAATAAAGGCACATTTCTTCTACAGTCATTTCTAGTAGTGGTTGTTTTTCTCTCTTACCACAAGACTCCTTGTTCCTCATTGTCTCTTCCAGACCATTCTCTTTGCTTGACTATGCAATCAGTAGTGTTGGACTCCATATAATCAAAGTCCAGTCCCTCCATATCTTCCTGTTACCATCATCTATCTGCTTCACTCCCAGGGA
Organism: Prionailurus viverrinus; assembly: GCF_022837055.1. Lineage (NCBI taxonomy): Eukaryota > Metazoa > Chordata > Mammalia > Carnivora > Felidae > Prionailurus > Prionailurus viverrinus. Next base: position 72,450,518 of record NC_062564.1, read on the forward strand.
ACGCACCCCTCCCCACACTTCCCCATAAATCTGTCCTCCCAGGTTTCGGTTATTGGATCACTGTCAGTCTCCTCAACGCTATATACTTGGCAATTTCTGTTTGCTCCCCCAGATCCACTTCCCATTCTTCTCCTCTTTGCTCTATGTCCTATGTGGATTGCATCAAAAATCTCCCTTGACTGCCGGCTTCTTCATGGTTGGGCGAATAGGAGTGATTATAGGACACTAGAGGGCAGGAGGAGAGTGAAGAATCCCCTCCCACCCAGTAATGGAGGGTTGGCTCGCAGTCTTTCCAGATGACCAGCTCCATGTCACTTCCCATCTAGGTTCCAGCTTCCTCTTCTTCACCCTTAAGGTTTAGGATTGTTAACCCATTGGTAATCACAGGGTACTGTATGGCTATTCCATGTGGGATCCTTAAACCTGGATCCCCATCTGTAGTCGTTTTATCAAACTTTTCTCAAATTGCTCAGTTTGAATATGCCATTGGTTTTCTGCTAGATTCCCTGACAGAGGTCACCTCCTATTTTTCTACCTTATTTTTCCTGGTATTCATAGTATTCACTTTCAGAAAATTTCCCCTTATTGCAATCTTTAGTCCATTGCTCTTACTATCTTTCACCGTCCTTCATTCTCCTTATGTCCTCTCTTCCCTCCATATTCAGCTCACATCTCATCATCAATCCTGATAATCACACTCTTGATTCCATTCTCATCTCACTCGAGCTGAGTTGTACTGGCATAGTGAAAATACACTCATTAAATCAGCTTTCTGTCTATTCTGTGCCTGCACCCAAGCAGGTGAATATAGCAGAAAGAGCGCGTATAATCATGCTGAAATCATAATCACTACCCAAAACCACACCCTTAACAGCACCTGGCAGTCATACTGTACTTCCCCATTCATTCCCTTCCTCTTATCTCTTCTAGATAAGATTTTTTACTTCTCCCTTCTCTTCTCAAGCTGCCAAAATCTCCTCTCTAATCTTCTTTCTCAACTGATGACTGTTTCTTTTTTCACTAAGGAACTTGTAGCAATCAGAAGAGCTCTGATCATCATATGTATCCCTCTATTATGTTTTGTGCTGCATTTTCTAACTTCTCTCCTGCTCCTATGGATGAATTATCTAGCTAAAGCTGACCCTTCCATTTGTCCATTACATTCCTTTTTCTATTTCTTATTCTCCCCACTCTTTGTGTATTACTATTTCCTATGCAAATAATTATTCTCCTGAATATACAAAAATGTGGTTATTTCCCCCATCTGAAACAAATAAAATCTTATTTGAATCCATTTCCCCATCCAGCTACCTGCCCATTTCTCACTTTTTCTTACAGCAAAATTTCTTGATAAAGTTTGCAATAGTTACTGGCTCCAATTCCCCTCTCCCTATTGTGTCCTGAACCTGTGTCAACTGTGTTTTTGCCCTCTACTAATCCACAAACAATGATCAAGTCACCAGTAATCTCCACATTGCTAAATCCTATGGTCAACTCTCAGTCCTTATCATAGTTGATCCATCCAGCTTGTGGCACGGTGAGTATTTCTCTTCCTTGAGATGCTTTTTCACTTGGCTTCCAGGACATCGTACTCTCCTGGTTTTGCAGCTACGTATCTGGCTGCTCCTTCTCATGCTCCTTTGGTAGTTCCTTTTCGTTTGTTCAACCCTGAAATTTGGGAGTTCTTTTAAATTTAGTTATTTTTTCTGGTACAATGTTCTTCCTTTGTTTTATTCGTGCATTATAAGTGTTTTAATATTTATGTTAATTTGTTTTTTAAATTTTTTTTTCAACGTTTATTTATTTTTGGGACAGAGAGAGACAGAGCATGAACGGGGGAGGGGCAGAGAGAGAGGGAGACACAGAATCAGAAACAGGCTCCAGGCTCTGAGCCATCAGCCCAGAGCCCGACGCGGGGCTCGAACTCACGGACGGCGAGATGGTGACCTGGCTGAAGTCGGACGCTTAACCGACTGCGCCACCCAGGCGCCCCTTAATTTCTCTTTTTAATTGTTTATTGTTAGTGTATAGAAACACAACTGATTTTTGTACTTCTATTTGTACTCATGTCCCATACTCACCTAATCTCATAGCTTTAAATGGTAATTACTGTCAAATGTATATTTCCAATCTGGACCTCTTCCTTGAAACCCAGACCTATTTATCTAACTTTCTACTCTCTACTTTTCCCCTGTAATATTCAACAGGCAACTGAAACTTCATGGGAAGAATACAAGAGAATGCAAGGAGAGAGAGTTAAAAAATGAATCTTTAGTTTTACAGCTGGGATTTTCTATTGCAAAGTCATACCAAAAAAAAAAAAAATCTGCCCATCTACTCAGAAACAATTATTTTATATTTAGTCCTCATTCTTCTAAAATGGGTTGAAATGATTATGTGTTACTCATGAGAACCAAGGCTCAGAATGGCTAAGCAGATTGAGATCACAAAGCTAATGAGCACCAGAGCTGGGCTTGAACCCAAATCATCAAAATGCACTCCACCAAGCTGTTCCAGTGTGTAGATTTCTGAATCAACCCAGATAACATACTCTAATCAAGATCTTGATGCTGAAAAGAAGCAAAGGTTTCCAGAATGAAGTTAGGACAGCTGTAATAAATTGTTTTAAGGATCTTAAAAATGTGTTTGTGTTATTTGAGTTTTTTTCATTATCCACATCCCAAGGGAAATGCTTGATTCATTAATTTTGGAATTTATCTCTGAAAAACTGTATTTTGAGTATTGTTTAAGGTTTATCACTTATAAACCACTTACATTAAAAATTACATTCCTTGGATATTTATTAATGGCCTTAATTTCCCTTCAACTGTATTTTAAGGCTTGCTTCAATCACAATCAAATAACAAAAATTCATCCATGCACGGAAATTTTTAATACTGTATTATCGAGTACCTAGTCAAAGAAGGAAAGGGAGTTTTGTGGAAATCTTTTCTCTATATTCTACAAATACAATTGATTCATCTCTTAAGAGAAACAAGAGACACTTGTTGAGAAATACGTAACACTTTTCGGGGCGCCTGAGTGGCTCAGTCGGTCGCATCCGACTTCGGCTGAGGCCATGATCTCACAGTTTGTGGGTTCAAGCCCCACATCAGGCTCTGTGCTGACCGCTTGCTCAGAACCTGGAGCCTGCTACAGATTCTGTGTCTCCTTCTCTCTCTGCCCCTTCCCTGCTCACGCTTTGTCTCACTCTGTTTCTCAAAAATAAATAAATGTAAAAAAAATTAAAAAAAAAAAGAAATATGTAACACTTTTCAAAAAAAAATAATAACATGATAGAATATGGCAGGATTGTTGACCCAGGGATCTTTCCTCAAAATTAATCATTTTGATTTTATCATGTCACATAAATATGAGGAAATGTTTCTAGCATTACTTGAACCCAAGCTGCCATCAGTTCTCACCTGTCAAGGGCAGCAAGCTGGGAAAACAGAAACCACTTGAGGCCTTTCACATGTAGTCTGTGGTTACCTGTGTAACAGAAGACCTGAGAAGCCAAACAAGAAAAAGCCAGGCAACTCCAAGGTTAACAGCATCAAGGAGCATCCACCATCCCCAAAAGATGAATGGCAAGATGTGGGTTACCAGAGTCTCGAGGCTAGGGTTGTCTGGTAGGGTCTGAGACCATGGTGGAGTCTACGTGTCAGGAACACAGACCCCACCAAGAGGAGACTTCTGACTGGGACTGGAGGCAGAATGAGCTGGATGAGTGAGAGGGGTGTATGGTAGGAAGAGTGATGTCCCCCTATGAATGTCTACAACTCAATCCCCAGAACCTGTGCATATGTTACTTGACACATCAAAAAGGACTCCACAGACATGATTGAATTAAGGATCTTGAGATGGGGAGATTACCCTGAATTATCTAGATGGTCCAATGCAATCACAAAGGTCCTTATAAGTAAAAGAGACAGGAGAGTCAGTGATGCGAGCACAGAAGACAGAGAGATATATTTAAAGATGCTACTCTTCTGGCTTTGAAGTTGAGGAAAGGGTCACAATCCAAGAAACACAGGTGACTTCTTCCAGCCGGAAAAATCAAAGAAACAAATTCTTCCTTAGACACTCCAGAAAAAACACAGTCTTGCTAACACCTGATTTTAGGCCACTGAGACTTTCTTCAGACTCCTGTAAGATAATAAAATTATGTTGTTTTAAGCAATTAAATAGACACTAATGTATTGTAGCAGCAAATAGAAAACTAATGCAGGATGAAAATAGCCAGATTTCTACCAATCTCCTACTCTCCAGTCTTCTACCAGTAGCTCAAAATGGTAAATGCCACCAAAAAGGCAGAGAAGCAATAGTTCTCTGCTAGACAGGGGAGAGATGGGAACAAGGCAGGGATCTTCCTTCATCCATTCCTAACCCCTACAAACCATTTTCTTCTCTGGCCACTATATTTTAAAGTATGGGGTTTATTTGGTTCTCTGACACTCCTATATTCTTACTCTATACTCTCCTTATTTCTTCAAATTCCATTAAGCAGCAAGTGACCACAAACATAGATTTTTTTTCCCTGATCTCTCCATTAAGCTCCAGACCAGTATACTAACTGCCTGTCCAAAATTCATCACTTAAATATTTCAAGGTTAACTCAGAATCGACGTGTCAAAAATGAACCTCTAATGTTACCCCAAATCTGCTTCTGTGTTCGGCCTATAAGGGATTATATATAAGGATTTGGATAAGGCAAGTTTGAAGGTTTATATACTGTTTCATGTCTTTCATCCTTCTCTCCAATCCTGTTCCTTGTTCAGGATTCCCTCCTCCGTGAATTCAACTGTGCAAGGAAGAAACAAGAGAATCCTTCCTGGCCCTTGTCCAATTCCTCACCATCCCCATCTTGTATCCCCAGTCTCCTTGGCAGTCAGACTGATCTTTCCAGAATGCAAATGTGTCAAGACATGAGCTCTTCAATGGTTACCCAACACTTTTAGGATAAACAGTCATATTCCCAAAGCTGGTCCCAAGACTGTTCATGAACTGGCTCTACCTGGATCCTCAGCTTCATTTCAAACCCCACTCCCTCTTGCACTCTGCCTAATTACGACACTGGCCTTCTGTCTCTTCAAAAGGCCAAGTCATCTTCTTGTACAGAAGGTTTATATAAGCCTATCTAGTCAGCTCAGGCTGCAGGATTGTTGTAACTAACAGAGATTGTGGCATAAACAGCAAAAATTAATTTTCTCACAGTTTTGGAGGCTAACCCTCCAGCATGGAAGGTTCCTGCTGAGGTCCCTCTTCATGACTAACTTCTTTTTTGTGTGCATGCAGGGAGAGAAAAAGAAAGAAAAGTCTCCCATGTTTCTTCCCCTAAGGGCACCAATCTTATCATGGGAGCTCCATCCACATGACCTCATCTAAAAGTGATTTCCCAGAAAGCCATATCTCCAAATACCATCACGGTGGAGATTAGGGTATCAGCATATGGTTGGGGAAGAGAAGTGGTGGGTATACAATTCAGTCTGTAGTAATGCCTGTGTCTTGAACACACTGCTCACCTCCTTGTAGCTGAGCTGTAATGAATGTTTTCCAAGGCAGCCTCGTAGGACCCCTTCCTACGAATATAACCATCTTACTATAACACAAGTTATCATGTCTCTTTCTTCACAATAAACTTTAAAGGTGAAATTTTACATTTATTTAGGTGGTTGCCTCAATAACACGTCATCTCCCATATTCTGTTGTTGTCTCTGTGGAGGAAGAGACATTATTTTTTTCTGCTTACCTCTGTACCTTCACTGTCGAAAACAGTGCCTGATGCAGAGTAAGTATTCAATGCACATACGCCAGATGAACTAATGAATGGGCAAGCTAGTTCCAAATTTCATTTCACCACCTGTACAACCTTGCACAGTTTACTTAATTTCTATGATCCTCAATATTCTCATCTTTAACATAAGAATAACACCTACCTCCAGCAGTGGATCTAAAACATCTGGTGCAGTGTGCAGCCAGCATTAAGTGTCAGTAAGTGTGGTTGATGAAAGATTTTACCACATAGTTTAAATGCCCTCATGAGTGTTCAAAATGAGAACGATCCTCTTTTTGATGAAACTTTGGTCAGCTTCCTCTGAGCCCTGCCTTTACTTCTATCTCTGTTCCTGTGGAATCCAGTCTTAGCAAGAATCCTAAGTCCGTTTAGTCAGGATCCTCCAGCTTTGGTATCTGACGCCCTCCATATGTAACTGAATTCCTCCTTCCCCATCCTGGATATCTTATCACCCTGGCTTGTCTTCCGCAAGAATCTTATCAAGTCTCTTTAGCCAGAACCCTCCCCGCCCCCGCCAAGCCTTGATGCTTCCTCTTCTTAACTGCTCATCCACTGACTCCCACCTTGCTCCTTGGCTATACATCCCTGCTTTTCCTTATTCAGACTTGAGCCTGATTTCTCTCCCCAAACCCCTAGTGCAGGAATCCTCTTGAATAAAATCTTCCTTACTATCTTCAATAAGGGTCATGGAAAATGTTTCTTTAACAAAAATACTTGAAATAAAATACATTTAGTGTATTCATTGTTATCTAGACCCAAGTGAGAGCCTTATGTCATTGAGAAATAAGGAGAATAGGCAATCTCTTTAAGAGAACAGAAAAGAAGTATCATAAAATCTGAAAAAATCAAGATATAATGATTCTAGTAAGATTGATGAAATATTACAGGCAAAAATATTACCTTTTTTTTATATACATTTGGGGAAAAATTACTGGGAGACAAAATTGTCATATATGAGAATATAGTAGTAACCAAACCGTAATTCCCATAACTCTGTGGCACCTCTGAGTTCAATTTAATGCCCTTTGGGTCCCAGGAGAAAAGGCCTGTCATGGAGAGGAAAACTGCTGTTATTTGCCCATATCAGAAAGATTATTACTAGAGGATCAGAATAAAAGATCAAAGCTATTTCATGCCATTGCATTGCACTTGAGGGCAGGTTCAGACAATAGAGCAGAAATTCTAAGACCATACTATGCTCCTTTTTGGGCATAATTATTCTTTTTTAAAGGGGGAAATAAATAAGTCAGTAAACCAAGATATAAGATCCTTGCATATCATCTGAGCAAAAACACAGTAAAATGTAGCCAAATACAATGATGTTTACTTAACAGAAATTATGGATGACTTTATTCTGCATAATGTATCAAAGAGCTAAAATCAAGGTCACTAAAATTTTAAGTTTTAATTATATATCACATGGGGTTCAGATTAATAATATTCAAAGTCTGTTAATCATGAGTCTGGCCTTTAGTGATCAGAAATGTACAAATTGGGAATAACCTCTATAATGGAAGCCATTTTAGCTCCACCATGTTTGGAAGCAATATCTGACTCCCAGGGGAGTCCTCTCTCTGTTTTCCCTTTGTGTATTTAGCATTCTTGCATTTCTTTGTAGTTATTTCCTTATTGTTCATCTCTCTCAAGCTAGGCTAGGAATCTTCTACATATAAGAACATGGTATTATTTTGGCAACCTAAAGATCTAACACCTGAGTGTCATAAAAGAACAGACTTACTATACATTGAAACATGAGAAAACTTAATATTTTCAATAATAGTAGTCACCATAAGTAATATTTACAATTGTAAAACATTAAATTTAACCTAACAGCTGATAGTCATGTGCATGCTTATGAACTGATCACTACAGAGGGTAAAAAAAGATATGCAAAAAGACATCTTTTTACTTTCAGTTAATCTACAGTGTAACATGTGTGAGATGAATTATCAAAAAAATGAAATTAGTGCCATTCGAAAAATATCAACAAATTTGTGGATTCAAAGGAGAGATCGCTTATGCAGTAGTCTGAATAACAGCCACCCAAAGATCTCAGATACTTATCCCTGAAATATGTAAATTTTGCCTTATAGAGATAAATGACCTTTGCAGATATGATTAATTATCTTGATTTGGGGAGATTCTACTGGATTGAGCAGGTAGGCTCTCAATCCAGTCACAAGTGTTACCAGAAAGAAGCAGAGCGAGGTTACCCAGACAGAAGAGAAGGTGATAAGAAGACCAACAGGGAAAAACTTAAAGATGGTGGCCTTCTCGAACCAGCCAACACCTTACTTTGAGCCTATCTCCTACTAGGGATCAACCATGAGCTCTCAGATATGTGAGAATTATTCCACCAAGGTGGAGGTTTCTGTCAACCACCTGGTCAACATGCATATGCAGACTTCCTACATCAACCTCTCTGGGCTTCTATCTCCACCTTGATGACATGTTTCTGGAAGAAAGGGATACTTCCTCCAGGAGAAACACCACATCCCTGAGCTTCCCTTGAATATGCAAAACCAGAGAGGCAGCCTCACCCTCTTCCAGGACGTGAAGAAGCCTCTCAACATGAATGAGGTAAAACCCTGGATGCTATGGAAGCCACCTTGGTTCTGGAAAAGAACTTGAACCAGGCCCTTTTGGATCTACATGCACCTGGGTTCTGCCAGTGCAGACCCCCATCTGTGTGGTTTTCTGGAGAGTCAGATCCTAGACGAGGAGGTGAAAGTCATCCAGAGGATGGCAACCACCCAACTAACTGCAGACTGGCTGAACCCCAGTCTGGAATGGGCTAGTATCTCTTCCAAAGGCTCACTCTCAAGCATGACTAGGACTTTCTGAAGCCCAGCAGCCTCTGAGGGACCCCTCTGGCATCCCTCTAGTGCCAGGGCTTGTGCCTGAGCCTCTCCCTGAAGTCACTCAACAGCTTTTTAACCACCCAGGAGCCCTCTCCCAAGCCAAGGACCGAATGGAAGCAATAAAGCTTTTTGCAGCAAACAAAACAAAACAAAGATAGTGGCCTTGAAGATTGAGGTGATGCTGTCACAAGTCAAACAATGCCAGGAGCCACCAGAAGCTCAAAAAACAAAAAAAACAAAAACAAAAACAAAAACAAAAAAAAAACAAACAAGGGATGGGTTCTACCCTCTGCCTCTGGAAGGAGCATGGCCCTGCTGACACCAATTTCACCCTTCTGACCAGAACTATGGGAAGATATATTTCTTTTGTTTTAAGCCACCAAGTTTTAGTAACTTGTCAGAGAAGCCATGGGAAACTAATACAGGCTTTAAGTAAGCAATAGTGGAAAACAGGAAAGACACATCTGAAGAGTAATGTAATATTTATAAGGAAATGGAGGCTGACGGGGAGGACTGAGGGTGGAGGAGAGTGTCGTAGGCAGTCAGTAACATGAGCAGAATTCAGTCACAGTGAAATTTCATATTCATTATGTCAATTAATTCCAGGAAAGTGATGTTAATAGACAAACTAAGACCAGAGATAAATTCTACTCCCAGTGAACTAAAGCCAGCAAGCCATAAAACTCATATTTAGTGGCATACTTTCCATGTATCAAGCACGGTTCTAAATACATGTATAAGTATTTGTCTTGGTCCGTTTGGGCTGTTGCAACAAAGTACCATACGCTGTGTGGCTTATAAACATCTGATATTTTTTTTTCTCGAAAGTATAGAGCCAGCATGGTCCAATTCTGGTGAGATCCCTCTTTAAGGGTGCAGACTCTCAGCTTTTTGTATCCTCACATGACAGAAAACAAAGAGGAAGCAAATTGTCCTGTGACTCTAATATGGGTACTAATTCCATTCATGAGGGCTCATTCTCATGATCTCAGCTAATGTCAATCACCTCCCAAGAGCCCCATCTCCTAATACTATAGCATTGGAGGATAGGATTTCAACATATGAACTTTGTGGAGACCCAGACATTGAGTCCACGACATTAGTTTATATAAAAAATCACAACGTCTCTTGTATTATTCCCACTGACATATAAGGAAACTGAGGCATAGACATGTTGAAAGCAACTTGGCCAAGATGACACGGAGAATATGTGAGGAAGCTCATAGGTTCTTCACCACTGTCTGTCACTGCTACTCTGGCCAAGTAGCTTAGTTCAGTTTTAAGGGAATAGAAGGAATAATGAGGATCAGGGTAAAAATAATCTGACAGTTCATTTTAAGGATAATAATTCTAATAGTACTTATTCTACTCTCAATCTAACTTGTCCTCTATTAAATCATTTGAAATTAAAACGTATTCGTATATTCAACTCAATTATTTTTCTTTACTGTTTTCTTTCCAGGATCAGGAAAAAAATACATGCAAATTACTATAATTTATTTATAATTGGAGCATGAAAAACAAGCCAATACTCCATATCAATAGCCTCATTTAAGAAAAATTATCTCCAATGTCATCCTGAGTTTTATTTCATTGGGGATTTTTTTGTTCAGAGGAACAGGCATTTTGACAAATAAGAGCGTTTAGTATTTGTATGGAATTTGTCAATTTTCAACAAGAAATTAAATTACCATTTTTAAAGGAGGCTTAGTTCCTATAATAACATGTTTAGGTATGTTATCACCAAAGAACTTCTCAGAATGTTGTGAGAAATTCCAGTTTGGAGGAGCTGATGACTGGATCTGAAGAGACCTAGGACTTGCCCATTTTGGTGTGTGTTTTTCTGACCAGCGTAAGTCTTCTTCCTCTTTCTTACATATGTTTCCTTTCTGACTAGCCAAAATGAATGACTATTTTCAATAATCATTTGTGTGAATTGTTGACTTGCAAAAGAAGTTAAATGTGGAAGGACCAAAGTAGGTCAGCTTTCACAGGGTGATTGATCCCTTGATGGAGATAATGATTCAGAAAATCGTTCTAAGCTTTGCACCTAAGAAACATCGAGGTAGCTCAGTCAGTTGAGCAGCTGACTCTTGATTTCTGCTCAGGGTCATGGAATTGAGCCCTGTGTCCAGCTCCATGCTGAACATGGAGCAGCTTAAGATTCTTTCTCGCTCTCTCTCTCTCTCTTTAAAAAAAAAAAAAGTGAGAAAAAATATAGCTTTAAATTATCGTTTACATTTACAGTTATGTTTCCTAAAGAAAGATTGATCATACAGTTTGGTGCAGACACATGTTAAGAAAGCTTTGCTGTCTAATACCATAGATTATGACAGTCATATATGTACAGCTTGGGAAATGGATACATCTTTTTTGCTTAATTAATTGCAATCAATCCTACAAGGTCTTTTGAGAACCATTCAAGAAGAATGTTGACTGTATGTTTAAAGCCTGGACTTTGGGGTCATCTCTGGTCCCAATATACCTAATAGTGCATGGCTTTGAGAGGTGTATTACCTCTGAGTCTTAGCTTGCACATCAATAAAGTTGAAATGTTGGGATTATTTTCAGGATTAAATTCTATCATACGTAGATTACTTTACACTGAAACTGACACAGAAAAGCTCATTAACTGCTCAATTATTTTTATCAATTGCAGTAATTTGTTAATGTTAGGTCTTTAGCCCCAAAGCATACATACCTACTTACACACATACATATGTATGTCCACAAACACACTTAGAAACACACAACACGCTAAGCAGCCACATCACAAATGTAAATAGACCCTCTTGTAACTCAGTGAGAACGTAAGTAATATTTAGCTTCAGCACATAGCCAAAACTACAAGAAATATCCTTATCCCACTCCTTACTTATGAAGCGGGGTCAAGAGAATTCATGTCAACATAATTAACAATATGTGTCACCACCTATTAGACTCAACATACAGCCCTGTGGCTATTGGCAACAGCAGCGACACAGAAAAGGCAGCTAGTGGCAATGACCTGTTACTCTCTATTATTATTAAGAGAACAAAATAGAATCTCTCTCTGACTATAAAGTACTTTCCCAGTTTAAATTTAGCACAATGCTCTTTTAGATTATGAAGTTTTGCATTCTGATGATTTTAAATCACATGGACTGATTCTGTATCATGAGCAGTAGGTTTACTAAGACAGCCAAGAGAAAAACTTTCAAATAGATATGTATTCCCTCTGGTACTTTGTCCTCTCCTGAGAGCAAAATGGAGCTAAATAAAACCCAGGACATGTGAAAAATGAAAATATGTTATCACCATTTCAAGTTCAAGAACTTAGGCTGTTTTTATAGAAAGGCAGAGCAACACATCAGGATGGAATTAGCCATCATCTTTTGGAAGAGCTGTTAGGCAGATAAGTGTCAGTTTAGGGCAGTGCTGTATGCCCCGCTAAGAGAGTGCAGTAAAATACATTGGCAATCCCTTTATGTCTTAAAGTTTCAGGGACTAAAAGTCACTCATTAAAGCATGCTTTTATTTTTATCCCTCTGGTACTGAATTTTCACACTGTGTGCCAACACATTGTTTCCACACTACGTGTAACACAACCTAAAGAAATTTATTGGCTAAAATTAAGAACCATGTCCATCCGAGACATCTTAGCAGGAATCCCACTCACCATTGCTTCCTTATTTTGCTGCCTTGTATATTCATTTAAAAAGCCCTGCAAGCTTCAATCCTGAATTGAGCTTATCATCTGAGTATTCTGCTGGTGTATTCCAACTAGCCTGCAAGGCTGGAGAAAATCACACAAGAGTAGAGATGCGAGCCCATGCAGAGTCAAGGTCTCCAGCCCCATGTGGGTCCTTGGTGCCACCCAACAACCCTTTGTGTCCTAGTCGATGTGATTTCCCAGTGCCTTCAGCAGCTATCTCCAAACTTTGACTTCAGTGTCCGAATCTACTACCCTATCACCTTCCTCTCACTGACAGTTTTATTTCCTATATCATTTCATTTTCACTTCATTCATTACAATTTCTTTTTCCTAAGTTTATTTATTTATTTTGAGAGAGAGTAGGGGAGGGGCAGAAAGAGAGGGAGAGACAGAACCCAAAGCAACCTCTGCCCTGTCAGCATGGAGACCGATGTGGGGCTCAAACTTATAAACCATGAGATCATGATCTAAACTGAAACAGACACTGAACCAACTGAGCCACCCAGGCTCCCCAAGCAATTTCTTTATCACAGAAAAAGAACCCTTCACAGGAGGTCTCCCTTGAATGTTTTGCTACATACTCTGCATAAACTTCAGTTCTTCTGACCTTCCTTCCTCTCAGTAAAGGAAGAGGCATCACTTCGTACCCAAATTAAACCTATCCACCCTTCCTCTCCCATGTCTTTAGGACTCCAGTTCATCATACATCATCTCTCCCTCCATATCTTTAGAATCGCTCTTACTTTCCTAGTATAATTATGATAAAGGTTTCTCAGTTCAAAACAAAAATTTCATCTCTCTCATGACTCAACATCCCTGTGTAGTCATTGTCTTATCATCTGCTGTTGGAGCAGTGGTATCCTTTTCCATCCAACCATTGCTCAGTCCATTGCCATCAGGCTACTGTCACCACCATTTCTTTCCAACTGCTCTTTGTAAAGTCAACAATGGCATCCTTGATGTGTTATCTAATGAATTCTTTTCAGTCCTTATCTTAATTTTTTTGTGGATGTTTGAACTTTTAAATTCTCTCTTTCTTCAGCCTTGGTGATTCCTCCCGTACTCTTTTGCTTTTCCCCTCCATCTCTCTGGCCACTCTTTCTTCTATTCATCTCCAAATCATATTTCCCATCACTAGCCTGAGGGCCTGTGACATCTCCACACCCAGTTCTTATTGCTTCACACAAAAAGACAATGCAAAGTTGTCAACAGCCCTGACCTCTTGCCTGAATTCCAAATCAACTTATCTTGTAGATACGTCTTCCTCAGTTCCCCAGAGGTTTACAGCCTAATCAAAGTCAACGTGCTTAATATTGAACTTATTGACTGTTCCTCTTAATTACATTCCTTCTCTAAGTTCCCCACACAGCATCTAACCACTTACTTAAGCCACGTACTTGTGGGTCATTCTAGAGTTCTTTGTGTTGTTCATCCCTCTCACCTAATCAATCACCAGCTCTTACAAATTTACCTTCTAAAGGTCTTGGGTTTGTGAATTTCCCATTTATCTTAACTGCCATTGCTTTTTTATTTGACATATATATATCACCATACCTCCCAGATTTAAAAAGACGAGAAAGAAGAAAGGACAGAAGGGGGTAAGGGAGGGAGGAAGAAAGACACTTTCCTTTACCAATTACAATCATCTATGTTCCTTAGTCCAGATCCTTATCAAATGTTATTACATCCTTATTGCTGCCAAAGATAGTTATATAAAATATAAACATGATTATAATACAACCCAGATTAAAATATTTCAGTGTATTCCCATTTGATTAGGGTTGTCCAAACTACTTTAACAACTAGGCCAAGTGGTAATGACCCAAACACTGGAAATGTAATAGTTTAGATTGAGTGGTAACCTGGCAGTGACCAGGTTGATCGAGCCTCTGGCACCTTCAGCATGTGGCATCCAAGGTTATCCAGAATCTCATCATCCCAGTGGGCTGGAAAGAGAAAAGAGAATGGGGGCATCCATAGGGGAAGCACCTATGGCTGCTCACTTTTCACTCACTGCAGCTCGGTCATATTGGTTACACCCTGTTCTGAGAGAGGCTGAAATATAGTCAAGCTATGACTCAGGAAGAAAAAAGAGATTTGGGTTGAGAACTATGTCTTTGCCTTATTTTCCCATGGATCCAAAATAAATTCAAATTCCTTTGCTTACCATACTGAATCTCTCTACTTTCCATGTCACCTGGCACTAACTGCTTCTCTACGTTGATCCGTCAATCTATGCTTTTGCCATAACCAACTTACTTTCCTCAAACTTTTGCTCAACTAGACCTTCATGGAATCCATGGTGATGTTTCCCTCTGTCTCCGTCACCAGTTTCTCCACGCCTCCTTTTCCTTTAGCTAAACTCTCATCTTTATTACTATTTCAGACCACTTTTCATGACACTAATTGGATGTGTGTAACCTCTGGCCGTGTTCCCATAGCACCCTGTACAGAGCACTGAACGAAATGATATAAGGGGCAACTGGGTGGCTCTGTCGGTTAAGCGTTCGACTTAGGCTCAGGTCATGATCTCGCAGTTCGTGAATTCAAGCCCCATGTCAGGCTCTGTGCTGACAGCTCAGCGCCTGGAGCCTGCTTCAAATTCCGCATCACTCTCTTTGCCCCTCTCCCACTTTCACTCTCTCTCTCTGAAAAATGAACATTAAAAAATAATTTTTAAAAAATGATATAAGACTTAGTTCACTTGTCCGTTTTCCCCACTGACTATAAACCCTGATGGCGCCTATTCATGGCAATGATTATTTAAGATAATGTTTCTTTTAATACATTCAAAATTATCCCTCTGCTTCTTCTAAAACTAACTAAATTAGACTCATTTTTTATTCCAAAATATTTCAATATTAAAAACAAATTTGATATTACAAAATTTTTAGATTTTTGCATCTGTCAGTTAAGTGTTTCAGAAATTATCCTCTGGCAGTGTCTGTGAAAATGCATTTCTTGAGCTCACTTATAACCAGTTTTATAAAAATTAACAACTCAGAGCCCGTGTGCTATTGTCTAAGTAAGTATATCATAGGAATCAGAAATATCCACATATATGCACACAACCACACCTGCAGGTGTGTATATACTTGAGTAGGAGTATTTTATATTCACACCTGCATAAACAAGACAAATCACAGATTGTTTTGGAGAATCTGCTATTTGATAGACCTCATACGTTATTGTGCAAAGAAAACTTTGATTAGAATGCAAATAAAATCGATTTTAAAACAGTTTTTCCTTGATTCTGTGTAAGTCAAGAAATAGGTAAATTTTTTAACACCTGTCTATATTAAGAGATGATAATATTTTAATTGGAAAGTAATTTACTAAGTGTATGAAAATTTACTCAAATACAATTTTATTGTAATCATAATAAAGTATTGGATTGAGAAGAGCTGAATTACATGTCTGTTTTATTAACTAGTTTATGGACTATATGATATTGGGCAATTAGCAACCATAATTTTTGATATTCTCATCTGTTAGTTGGATATTTACCGCACTTACAGAGTTAAGCGATCAACCCTAGAGAGAGACTCTGTGAAAAAAGAAAGTATTATTTTCAAAAAGTTATCTTTTCAAAAGCTTACCCAATGACATAATAATCAGAATTTGTGGCCAACTAGCCTTGAGTCCTAGACCAGGTTATACTTGAACTTCAGAAGACCATTTTACCAATTTACGAATGAATAAACTTCTCAATAAAGGAAGATCTCCATGTATGTGGAGTTTGTATGTGAGTGTGTGTGTAACTTTTTGTGTACATACACATACATATGCATACTGTGGTGTGGGGAAGTCAGTGGAGGGACGGGTTCTCTCTGGTAGGAAAGAACATGAACATTACTGATAATGTTTATAATTGCCAGCACAGAGTGATAAATGCCAGTGTGACTTTTATTGATGTTATTAGTTTTAATTCTGTAATGACAACATGTCCCTAAATAGCCTGCATCCGGGGTGAACAGATCTCACTGCGCCCACTATTTGTTACACATAATACATGTGTATTTATTCACCAATAAGCAGTATCATCGACAGACAGCGTTCTCACATCAGAACACTGCTATCAAAGAGATACCTATGCCATTAACTTTCAGTGAGGCAGGGCAACTGTTTATGCCAAGCTATCTAAAACTCTGAAATATATATCTAATATGCCTTCTACTGCGGATTAAAGAAAGCTGTCTGCTGGATAAGGGCTCATATCTTATCCCCAATAAGCTATTTTTTTAAAGCTACAAAAAATTCACAAACTACTGCATTCCCGCGTCCTCCTTCCCTACAAATAGATGCCTGTTTGCCTTAACATCATTCTTCCTCTCCATAATAATTGTAGAAACAGCTACATGAGAAATGCCTGGTGACTTCTCATTCCTTTTAGGAACTATGTTTGCTATCTGAATGGCAACAAATGCCCGTTCTGTTTTCATCCCTTGCTGTTCTGTTCCGTGACGGGAGTGGAGTGCGCCCATCATCACAAACAGGATTTCTCCAGGCTCTGCTCATCCAACTTTCACTGTAAGAAGCTAAGTGTTAAGGCTTGGCTTTTTTTTTTTTTTTTTTTTTTTTTTTTTGCCTGTTTGCACATATGCTTCTCTCTCTCTCCTGTGGAGAGGTTAAGCCCCTTGATCTCTATCCTTCCTCAGCAGGATCACTTTTTATCTGCTCTGCTCCCCCATGAGGATAGTGGCTGCCTTTTCTGTTATTGATAAATTAATTAGCAACCTTGGAAGCCTAGACGGTTTGGATGGATTCTAAAATCCTCTCTCTTGATGACTTTCACTAAGTAGAATATGTTTATCCATTTCACAGGACCTATATTTTTAGATCAATGACCTTTGGGTGTGTGATTCATTCTGATTTCATTTTTTCCCAGCGGGTGCAGTTTCACATATGTCTATTTAAAAATAATAAAGCAAGCAATGTTTTAAATGGAATATAATCTATTCTACACCTGTTTCCTTAGACTATTTTGATAGAAGTGAATGGTTTCTATGATAAATTGTACGTTTATAAACAATATACAGCTAAAAGATTTATATATTTCTCATTAAAGTATCATATGAATATTTTAATTTTAAAACCAGTTAATTGAATACAATCTTTTGCAAAACAGCCATATACTCAAAACAAGGTATTTTTAGTTGAAATGACAGAAATATTTTCTAAGTATAATTTATTTGGGCAAGGATTATTTTGTAGAGCTTTATCTAGTTTTCTTGTTTCTTATGTAATGAGAAATACACCCAGATAGAAATAACTCTTTCACATAAAAATTGTGCAACACAATCTGCTTACATGATTTTGTCCATTTTGGTCACCAGAATCTTGGTTGTATATAGATCTTGATATCTCTATGTAACAATAAAAAAAAAGGTAACATTTACCTGGAGACAAGGTCAAAACTATAAAAGACAATCTCTTGGACATGACTCATTTAGAACCCAGAAATATACTTATAAAATTTACTATAAATATTTTCATACAGTATACAGTGAACACATTTCCTCTTTGTTCTCAATTTCCTATTAGATTGACTTTGCATAGAAGAAGCAAGCCACTTCCCCTTTGTACCTGAAAGATCCACTTGTTCTTCCCATCTGTAGATGAAATTTCCAACCAAGGTACCTAATACTTTTGGGTCACTATTAGATTGGGATACTATATAAGTTATCATTCAAACCATGTCACTGATGAAAGAGAAAAGGATGGTTATTATCTACATAAAAGCATAAGGTAAAAATCAGGGCTGTCCTATGCAAATCAGGATGTAGAGTCACATGACTTTTTCCATTCACCATTATAGAAAATCTCAATTTTTGCCCAATTACTTTTCTCCCCTCCACCAACTCAAACCTGCTTCAGGAAATCTACAGAGGAAAGAGCGTGGGTTCTTTTTTTTTTTTTTTTTTTTTTCCTTTTCTACCTTATCCCCTACTTATGCAATGCTGTTTTGGTACATTCTAAGATGAGGTATAGAAAAAAGACAGGAAAGATAAGGGGGAAAATGTCTTACCTGATTAGTACGGTTGTGATATGGTGTTGATACTCTTTAGATAAAGCAGAGGCCCAAAGCAGACTTTGTTGATTTCATACTGGGGACTTAAGACTGTAGTTCTAGAGTGGCAGGTCTAAAGTGTTTCCTCCATCATGGCATTTTTGACTCTCCACCCAGCACTTGAGCTTCTAGTATTTCTTCCCTTTGTGGGATCCATCATACCTTTAGATGGTCCTCTTAGGCAGGGTAACTTCCAAACAGTCCCAGCCTACAAAGACCACAGTTGATCCATAGCAAAGATATATTTTCACATTGTGATGGATAGAATTTAGCCTGCTCTTCATACAATATCTTTTTGTACTTCCAGCTCTGGAAAGCCTCTTATGTTGAATTTCTTTTAGCAAAAACAGCCCAGCCTGCATCTCTCTGGCCTTAAGGAATGCATCCCCAAACCTCTAAAAGGTAGTCTTGAAACTTCTTTCTGTCATTTGGCACATGTGAGAGTGAAGCATTCTACCATTTTTCTCTATCGGGAGTCATGGTGGTGGGCAGGGCAAGTCCATAGCACATCAGCAACTCTCTCCAAAATAATCTTCGCTGACATCACTGGCCTCTTTATCTCTGTTATATAGGCTGGGGGTGAGGATTAGCTGATATCAGCAGGGTTGGTTTCACTATTTCATAGTCCGTCTGGTATAAGTGATCCAGCCCTTTGCTTTGGGTTGTGGAAGTGTGTGCCATTAACTGTTTACTTGTTGTTCTCAGCTTTTAGGTTCACCCAGTCTATAATATTTTGATAGAGCAGCTTGAGCAGACTAATATAGCATTACTATATCTTACGGCCTGAGTCCCAGAAACACATATCAACGACCTACAGAAAACACTCAAATAGCAAGAAACTTACAGGACATATTTTTACTTATGAAAATGACATGTCTTAAATTTATGTACATATAGTGTCTAGTTCGTTAACTGCCATATAGTAGGTGCCCAGCAAATGATAAAAGCCAGGAATGCAATGTAATTGCAATGTGATTGATCTGATCATCTCTCATCTAACTTTCTAGGACTGAAATGGCCCTATTCTCATCCCCATTGCTTATATGTAATTACTTCCTGCTTAGGAGTTCTTCCTGTGAGCTTTAAGAAGTTGTATATGTATTGTACAAAGGGCAGCTTCGGCGCAATTTTTCTTAATGCAAACATGTCTGTCTAAATCATATTCCGAAGGTATCTGCTTGGGTGATATTGTAACACTCTTGGTCTATACTAAATCTTTTGTTTTATATCTGTGTTCTTCATTAACAGTGTTTTATCAGCAACAGCGGTTTTCAACATTTTGGAGTCAGAGGATCCCACGAGACGTTAATTAAAGCTGTAAACTTATTCAATAGAAGATGCGCATTTACACAACACAGTATTTTGGCTATCGTTTCAAAAAGTTCTGACGCCCAATAGTTGGAGATCCCAGGTTACAAACTCCCCAGGTCCCTAAGAACAGGGTTTCTGCATGGGGTAGAATATGAGGATGGGGGTGTTTAGGATTATTTCACAGTCCTTCAGAGGGATGAGAAATTTTTTGCTTGGAATTTAAACGAAAAACGGATTCCCCCTGGGAAAAACGTGTGCTCTTCGTGAAACTTTTCTTTTTTATTTTTTTTTTTAATTTTTTTTTTTAACGTTTTTATTTTATTTTTGGGACAGAGAGAGACAGAGCATGAATGGGGGAGGGGCAGAGAGAGAGGGAGATACAGAATCGGAAACAGGCTCCAGGCTCGGAGCCATCAGCCCAGAGCGTGACGCGGGGCTCGAACTCACGGACCGTGAGATCGTGACCTGGCTGAAGTCGGACGCTTAACCGACTGCGCCACCCAGGCGCCCCAAAACTTTTCTTTTTTAAACATTGCCTGATCCCTCCTCTTTCCCATTGTCTTAGCCCCCCGCCCCCCCCCCCCCACCATTATTATCCTCTTCATTTTAAACAAGCACTAGAAGCTCAATAAGGGTCTTGGTGTTTATTTGCTTTTTGACAAGATTGCAGCATATGTACATGCTGAATTTCCCCTCAGAAATCTACTGTTCACTTTGCGATCATCAATGTCTACCCGAACAGAGGTATTACCACATCCACAGCCCTTTGCCCTTTTCTGATCAGAAAGAGCTGTAAACACTAACATGGAGAGCTTCAGAGTAGCTCATGTTACCTAAACGACTGCATTAAAAATGGCTGAGAGCCACAGGGGAAGGGAAGTGCACCCGAGGGCTCGTGGCAGGACTATCTTCTGTGAATAGTATTCACACATCTCTGCTTAGTAATCTCTGCCAAGTACTTGAGACCTTGCTCCCCTACTTTTGGGGCCTGTTTGGGACTGATGAAACAGCTTTCAAACACTAAACAGAATGTCAAGCATCAGAGAACTTCCAACTTTCTTCAGAGCAGTTAACATTATTCTCATGTCAAAGACCTTTAATAGGTGTGTTATTTTGCTTTCCTGAAGGGAGTGGTTTTGGCCCTGGAATTATATCCTCTCATAATTGTGTCCTAAGCAGTGTATATATTTATGACAACCATTAAAAAAAAAAAGATATTTCTATTCTCTGGCTTTTGGTTTCTTCTGACCAGCTTTAGGCCAAAGATGATGGAGAACATTTTCTAGAACATTCTAGGTCTTGGTACAATTGAAAGGTAAACGTACTCTATTTAGTCCTCATTACTCTTCTTTCAAGCTACTTCTTCTAATTATGCCGTGGCGCATTCCAAACATGATTCCCAGTAACATAAACCTAGAAGCTGTCTGACAAGCTGATTCTCTAGCCATTGTGGTCTCTGGATTTCATTAGACTGTAAGCCTCTTGAGGGAAGACACCATATCTTTTTTTAAGTCTATATTTGATCTCCATTGTCTAAAGAGTAATTATCCCAAAGTAAGTGGGCAGTAAATATTTAAATGAATGAATAAAAGAAGATAAACATTTTACAGTTCATTTTAATGTTTTTCTTCAAGTTCATTAAAATACTTGAGAATTCTGTAAACCCTAAACAATACTATTATTGACTGGAAGAACAGTCTTGAACATAGCAGCATCATATTCCCATTCTTGCAGAAATTAACACACCTTCACTAATATTAATTATAGACATGCATAATTATTGGCAATACTGTTGAGGTATTCAGGTAACTAAACTTGAAAAGAACCTGTAGTCAGAGTAGGTTTTTCTATTTATCATCTTCGTCCTTGACAACAAAGCAAGTGTGTTCACCAAGATCCTCATAGCTTTAAAATTCCGATTTTAAAAGGCAGAAATAAACACGTTAATAACTTGCACTCAAAGCCTCTCTATAACTCTGTCTTTAGCAAGAACTCTGTGGGAGGAAATTGTCTCATAAAAAGTCTTATTTGTCATTTGGATAATTGATCCCTCCACAATGGGGTCCAAATACACTGACTTTATTGAACTCCACTTTGGGGAAAAAGTGTTACTGCTCTATTCCAATGTATGAAGAGTCCGTCAGAGATCACGGAGCTCTGAAGATAGAATTCTTGTAGGGAACAGAATGAGCCTGCCGGTCACTAAAAATAGCCAAGAATATTTATTAAAAAATAAATAAATAAGTGTTGGCCATGTAAGTAATACAAATAATCTTAGACAAAATGTGTTGGTTTTTATCCTACGATAATATTGAGTTTCTATGGGTATTTGTGTGTTGGCAAGGGAAGGTAGGAGGAGCAGAACTACAGTTATTTTTATATAGTTATGCCCACAATAGTTCCAAGTGATTTATCAGATGCAATATAAGAGGATCATTTAACTATCTGAAGGTTCCAGAATTCTTTTTTCAGCCTTTCAAAACAACTGAGTTTTGAGGACATATGATAAAGTGCTGGTGAATTTTTAGGATACACACCACATATACCACCTCCCCTCACCATCGTGCACAGACACACACACACACACACACACACACACCCCATACAGGATTTTTAATTTTCAAAGTAAATCTATTCTTTTTTTTAAATTTTTTGATGTTTATTTATTTTTGAGAGAGAGACAGTGTGTGAGCAGGGGAGGGGCAGAGAGAGAGAGAGGGAGACAGAATCCGAAGCAGGCGCCAGGCTCTGAGCTGTCAGCACAGAGCCCCATGAAGGGCTTGTACTCACGAGCCTTGAGATCATGATCTGAGCCGAAGTCGGATGCTTAACCGACTGAGTCACCCGGGCGCCCCAAAGTAAATCTGTACTCTGAATTAAATTATTGTATAGCCAACATTAATGAAATTTAAAAAATGATTGCCAAAGATACACATTGTGCCATGTTACCCACTCATTTCCCTGATGGTCACGTTCAGTGGCGTGTGTGGAAGAGTCGCTGCATGGCCGCAGAAATACCGGGAGAGCCATTTCTGAAGTTTATTTTCCCATTTGTGGCATTACAGGTATTCCATTGTGTTCACTCTTTCCTATGATCAATTACATGCCTCTGAGAATTCCTTCTAGGGTAAGCATCCAATATATGACCAGAAGACAGCAAAAATAAGAGCGATTCATATAGAAAGGAAACTTAAACTGTAGAGATTGGCCTTATTTTCATGAAATGAGCTTCTTTCCTAGCACACTAAATATTCTTAGTGATAAAGACTGCATAACTTTGAATTAGTAAGATGCTTTACGTGACACACATAGGTTCTGCGGAGAACGTACACCTTAGTCTCAACCATGTCATGGAAAGAAAATATGGAAAGAAATGAAAAAGTTAAGAGTCAGACCAAAAGCTGCATGAGTTAGCCATTGATGGGAACTCACAGTGACTTTCCACAGCCGGTGAAGTTCACCGGTGGCAACAGACCTACACACACGTAGATATGCATCAATCCATTGAGCGATTTGTCACTCTTCACAATCGAGGGGGCCTCTTCTGTTTCTATATTTGATCAGCAAAGGTCATCCTGCACTTACTCATCCTTTCAAGTTAACAATAGCTCTGGAACTTACGCTGTGCTACCAGTAATTGTGTATAATTCTACCCACAAGAAATCGTGTGAAAGATGAAGTCATTAAACGGAGATGAGATGAGATGAAGGTCAACCCCATCATATTGTTAAACAGCAAAATGACGATTTTAAAACAGAAGTTCCGTTCAAGCTATACAGAACAATAGGAATAAACAAGGGTCAGGGAAATTGAGTTCTAGCTTGAGATGTGCCAACTTGTCACAGGACTTTAAAGGAGTCACACAGCATTTCCAGGTCTTAGTTTCCTTACTTACATAGCCAGTGAGTGGGATTGCGTATCCTAATCTCTTTCCATATGTAGCATTCCTTTTTTGTAAATATAAGTCCAGTTCTAGCTTTTATGTCATCTCGTTCTGGAAGCTACAAAGAAGGACAGGTAAATCCTGCTAGTCCTGTACCCACCTGAGGCTTACCTCAGGGAGGTGGAGTTTTCTGCTGCAAAGAATCATTTTATGCTTCTGGAGAAAAAAGATGTTTCAGAGAGGCATTAAAATGTTCCTTAATGGAAACAACTTCCCTCATGTTCCCAGTGATAATATTGGAAAGACCACTAAAATTCTCTCCTCTGGGTTAAAGTTAAAGTGAGGAAGGCAGTAAAGTGCAAATATTATGTGGGAGAATAAATATGTTAGAGCAAATTCTTTTTATGATTTTTTATCTCAGCGTTGTTATACTCTAAAATATGTTTGAGGACCGCAAAGATTAAAAAAAATTTTTTTTACTGTTTATTTTTGAGAGAGAGAGAGAGAGTGAGAGCATGAGCAGGGGAGGGGAAGGAAGAGAGGGAGACACAGAATCCAAAGCAGGCTCCAGGCTCTGAGTTGTCAGCACAGAGCCTGATGTGGGGTTCAAACCCACGAACAGTGAAATCATGACCTGAGCCGAAGTCAGATGCTCAACCGACTGAGCCACCCAGGTCCCTCAAGACATTTTTAAGCGCAGGATATAAACATAGAGCATTAGAAATGAAAACAGAGAAAATGTAAACATATTTATTAATGTGTTTTAAAATGATAACAAACCTGTTAGATATTAACACGAGTTGCATATTTTATGAAAAGGTAACTGTATTTTTCCAAATAAAAATTTTGTGAGAAAGGTGTCACTTTACATTTTGTAACTGTCTCGTGTCTGCTGAATAGATTGCAGCTGTTTTCGCTGATTTACTGTTTACTTTTGATCTGTTTTAATGTGTTGTTTTGATGGAAGTATTTGAGGAAAACTGAACTCTCAGGTAGAGTTGGAAAAGGGAGGAGTATTTTAGTAGTCCTTTCAAATAATTGCGGATATGCTTTTTGATATGACACCAAAACGTCACAACTTGTTGGTTTTTTTTTTTTTTAATTTTTATTTTAGAGAGAGAGAAAGCATGAGTGGGGGCAGAGGGAGGGATAGAGAGAATCTTAAGCAGACCCCACGCTCAGTGACGAGTCCAATGTGGGGGCTCGATCCCACCACCCTGGGATCATGACCTGAGACGAAATCAAGAGTCGGATGCACAACCAACTGAGCCACCCAGGCGTCCCAACAACTTTTTTTTTTTTGATGATTAGCTGCAATACAGAATCTGAAGCCATACTAATCACGTTTTGCATTGTGATACATTGCAATCCATTGTTCTATCTTGCATTTTGAACAGGTCTTCTCCCATGTTTTATTTTGTAACACCATATACTGATCATTTGACAAATACTGGTTTGCTAAGTTGTAAAAATCTTCCAAATTGAATACACAAGACCAGAACACCATATTTGCTAATATCACCGTCAGTCTCATCAGGAAAGTCTTAAGTATTAGGAAGCCAGCAGGCTTGCAGTGCTGAGACAAGTTTTCACAAACTCCAATCTTTGCTTGACAGCTTGAATTTTATCATTTACAACAATAACTATTTGGCTCACTCTGTTCATTTTCACAAAAATATTCCAAGTGTGAATCACCATAGTTTGTCAGATATTTGTTCAAGCAAAAATGTGGTTCTAATAAAAAATCAACTCGTTGAGCTCACAGCTTAATCACACAAGAGCTTGCACTAAAGACAACCATTCTTTGGAATGCAGCCGCAGTTCTCTATGCAAACGTCTCATTTTGTCTCACAGGATGTTAAAAGAGTTGCCCTCAAGGATTGAAATTTAATGAAATAAATACTTATTGCTTCATCAAAGGCATTCTTAGGTGAAAGTGACTTTAAGAAAAACAGCCAGTTTGTGGCAGTAAAATGTACAGAGACCTAGTAGTTTTCATGTCACTGCTTTGATTTAGACAAAGATGTCAACAGCTTTGCCTATCATGGCTTTTACATCATTACTGCAGATGAAACAATGAAAGGTAAAACAATAAAATGAAATAAAATGAAATGGAATAAAGCAAAATAAAATAAAATAAAATAATAAGATAAAACGAGTTTTAACCTTACAGATCTCTTAAAATGATCTCACAGACCTATGATCCTAGATTTCTGTGGTCAAAGTTTGAGAACTACTCCACAAGATTAATACTCTCAGATTACCCTGAGCACAAGAGGTCCTTCCTGGTTGGACCTCCTGGAGCCCTTAGCAGAAAATATTTGACAGATGGAGGCCAAGAAATTAGCAAAAGGGAGAAGCTGTTGCAGAAAAGGGCAATGGACAGTCTTAAAAGAAAAGCGTTTCATATTTAACGTCTTCCATAGCTGAGTTTGGGCATGTCCCACTCTCCAGATCTTAAAGATTATGCTTAAAGTAAATTTTGTCATTTGACATATCGATGCTTCATACATACCTCCTGTTGCTTAAAAGAACGTGTTTATGGTAAAATCATTCCAACGATCCGTTCTGTTTCTGTTACTGCTCCAGTAATTGAGCTAAATATGGTTTGTGTTTTAATCAATATTTCCATTCTGCTGGTCTTTGAGTTCTACAGAGAAGGAAACCTCAACCGAGGGAAGATTGAGCTCTTTTTGGTAAAGGACAGTAGTGTCTTGGATAATCAGTCAACTATCGACTGTTGACTGTCACTAATCAGTCAACTATTCTTATGAAATAAAATGATATCAATGGAATAGATATTTCAATACTTATGATGAGTTGGTTTTCCAACGAATGGCTGATAACTTGATTTTTGTCTCCTATTTGGCCTTCTTCCCTCAGGTTCTTACTTCCAATCCATTCTGATGTTGCAACTTCTTGAAAACCAGAAAAACCACCTAATTAGCTCCGCATTTATTTCAATTAAAATTTTAATTTCGAGGTAATTTTAGATTCACATGCAATTTTAAGAAATAATACACTCCTGTTCTTCTTTTTTTCTCCCCTGCAGCCACTTCCAACAAAAGCTGGCGAATCTTCTCACCCACAAAGCATTGAAACCTCACTCTGTAGCCACGATGTCACGAAATTGACAGCAATGGGATTTGAATCCACGTGTGCAGGGCATGACAGATTAGCGATCCATCAGCTTAACCATGCCGCCACCTCATCACCTATAAGAAATAACACAGAGAGATCCTGTGTATTCTGTATCCAATGTCCGCCAATGAGAAAACTATGACAATGCAAAAATATAACACAATGCAATATCACGAACAGCATACTGGTATTGATAATCAAGATACTGAAGGGTTTCATCACCACAAGCATGTCTCATGTTGCATTTAATAGCCACATACACTTTTTTTTTTAAGGATTTTATTTTCAAGTAATGGGTACACCCAATGTGGGGCTCAAACAACCCCGAGATCAAGAGTTGCATGCTCTACCGACTGAGCCAGCCAGGCACCCCACCACATACACTTCCCTTTACTCCCACCCTCTCCTTAACACTTGGTAACTGCTTGGTAACAGACGTACCAGTTTGTTTAACCATTCACCAGTTGAAGGACATCCGGATTGTTTCTCGTGATTAGTGACTTCAAATAAAGCTACTAGTCTGTGTAAAGATTTTTTGGTAAATATAAGTTTTCATTTCTCTGGAATAAATGCTCAAGAATCCAGGTTTCTCACTCAGTTCCTGTTGACTCCCAAGTTTGGAGAGGGGGTGAGAGTTGGTCCTTAACTGCTGGTTAGGGGTGGGAGTTCCGGTTCCCCACTGGGATTCCACTGGTAATTCTCTGCCTGGGACTGATAAGAAAGCCTTGTTAACGTTCCCTGTGCAGCCTCTACTACTAACTATGCTAACACCACTAACTACCAAGGCTACTAACATTATGTAGACTCATTACCACTCAGTAGGATGAAAGCCCAAGGTCTCTACTTACCCTACAAGGGAGATTGGGTGCGTTGTCACAATCTGGCGAGGGTGGAAGTCTAGGCTCCCCACCTGGCCATTGCTGGCATGGATGGGGTTAGAGCCACAGTTTTTTCCTGTGTGATTGGTTGAAGTAGTTATTTGTTATTGTCTAAAGGTTTTCTGTCTTGCTTAGCTTATCCTCTTGTGGTCGGTCCTTTGGCTAGAGAGAGAGCAGGTTATCGTCAGAGGTGTTTGGTTTGGTTTTCTTCTGTGCCTCTTAGAGTTTCTGGATTGCTGGCTTCTTAAGTCTGGGATATATGAGGCAAAAATAAAACTGAAGTAACTCATCACCATGTTGGTCCTTTGATCCTTAGGTTTCTAGCTGGTCTGCCTTCCTCTCTCCACCTTTCAGCGTCTTCTTACATTTCCTGTATATGTACATGTACACATTTTGCTTAATGGGAAAAATCAAAAATAAAAATACGTCTACTCCATTTTTCTGGGAGCAGAAGACCACCTCCATTATTTCAAGGGATACAGCTCACCGCACACCTCCCCCCCACCCCATCACCATTCTGTCTGGCATTTAAGCATGGCTCAAGTACACCTATTCATCTTCTCATTGTTCTGCTGGAGAATTTTGCATTATTCATAGAAATAATTAATAATTCTGAGGTGCCTGGGTGGCTCAGTGGGTTAAGTGTCCAACTCCTGGTTTCGGCTCAAGTCATGATCTCATGATTCATGAGTTTGAGCACCCCATCGGGCTCCGTGCTGATACTGAGGAGCCTGCTTGGGATTCTCCATCTCCCTCTCTCTGCCCTTCCCCCACTTGCACTGTCTCTGACTCTCTCGAAATTAATTAATTAATTAAAAGGAAAATAATTCCTATTTTGATTTTTTTTTTTGCTTTTTTGAGCCTCATATGTGAAATCCTTTTGCTGCTCCTTATGTCTGTATTGAAGCACACTTTCTCAGCATGTACTTCACCTCCTTTAAGAAGTCACCCCAGCTATACCACCCCACCTTGACTTCCCACTATTCTTATAATAGTTGTTATCTGGGAGTGCCTGGGTGGCTCAGTCGGTTAAGTCGGTACTGACAGCTCAGAGCCTGGAGCCTGCTTTGGATTCTGTGTCTCCCTCTCTCTCTGTGCATCCCAAACTTGTGCTCTACGTCTCTCTCTCTC
Organism: Prionailurus viverrinus; assembly: GCF_022837055.1. Lineage (NCBI taxonomy): Eukaryota > Metazoa > Chordata > Mammalia > Carnivora > Felidae > Prionailurus > Prionailurus viverrinus. Next base: position 72,479,284 of record NC_062564.1, read on the forward strand.
AAAAATAAATAAACATTTAAAAAGTAATAAAAAATATAGTTGTTATCTGTACTATTAATTTTGTTCCTTATTACTTATCTTGTTATCCAGTGGCCTTGTGCTATTTGGTGACTTCTGTTATTTAATTACTTTCCCACCACCTTCTTGACCTCAAATATAGAGATTCTGTTTTAAGGTCTTTTGGGTTATTTTTTTACTGAAAATACTCTTAAAACTTCCTGTTTGCTTTCAAATGGTGTAGTAGTTTCTGAACTACTGTAAATATTCTTTTGCATATAAAAAAGCTTCTTAAAAATAAACCTGAAATTTTCAGGACAGGATTAGCATAGGGCACAGAACTTCCCAATACATTTGAACACACACAAAAAGTCTAGTAATCACTGTCTTTTAGTTACTGCTTGCATTGGATAGATGAGAATCAGAAGCTTTGGACAGAATCAACTAGAAAGGAAAAGGATTAGGCATTATCACGAGCTATAAGTTACAGTGCCCATATGTTATACCTTAACCAAACCAATAACTAGTGATTGAAATGTATAATCAAGGCTCTTATTGGAGCATATTATTAGCTTCTCTCTATATAAAATTCCTGGCAACGGCTTTGCAATTATTAAGCTGCTTCTTATATTTGCTGCTTATATTTACTGATGATTTATTATTTATTATTTAAAACTTCATGTTCTTGCCCATCTTTTATAATTTTCAACATTCTTCCAGGTTGTAGTAATAAGACCATGTAAGGATTACTTACATTTATCTAGCAGAAAATTTGCACCAATGAAGACGGAAACCAGACTGATTTATAAAGCTGAATCTCCAACTTTGATGAGAATTTTTGAAGGGGAAAGAAAAAAATGGCTTGAGGAACAAAAAGTATTTTGCATCTCAAGAGCAAATACAGCTTTCAGGCTCAATTTGCTCTACTCTTAAGTATTAACTGCCTTTCCGGAAAGTCATGTGCAAAGCAAATATATATCAAAACATATTTTCCACTGAAGAATTATAAGTTTTAGAGTTTTAATACTGAAAAAAAATCTGAAGTTATAAAACTGTTTTCAAACAAATATAGTTTTGGACATCTACTACATACATACTGTTTAGGTTGGGAGGAGATCATAATGAAAATTTTAGAATAGTCCTCAAAAACAGCAATTAAGAATCCTTTGCATTTCTGTAGTGCTTTATAATTAATAAGGATCATCTATATACATTACTTCATCAATGTGATTCTCCAAAAAATTCTATATATTGAGCAACGCAGTTCTCATTTTAGGGGCCTCTGCCTTTACTTTGAAAATCACTTTCTTTGCTAACCAATGGATTTTCTATGCATTCTAAATCCTCATTCCGTGTGCGGTGACTTCATCATGTGTACCATCGATCCTTGTGATATTTGCACATTCATTTTAAGCAAACACACTAAAAGGTATCACACAATTAATTTCCACCCCATCGGGCATTTTTCCCTAGTTCGACAGTGAGTTAGTGATTGAGAAATGCCCTGCCGCTGTTGTTCCGGGTCCTCACCTGACCTCAATTACCGAATGAAGGCAGGAGGCCTCTAATCTTCTCGTTTTCTGATGCCACGTGGTGAGCAGTCTCTTTAAATTCTAAAGTCTAGAGCATACAACTCCTGCTTAGAAGACTCAGTTACTCGTCTGCGTCGGAATGTAAATAAGCATTAAGTGTATGTGTGTTTCATTAAACAATTGCAGGGTAAATATAGCTCCTGACTGAGATTCTAAATCTCTTTCCATATATTTTTTAGAAGTCCTCTTCATGCTTCAGCGAAATGGTTATATACGAAAAGGTACATCTGTATAATCTGTGCACCTAGATCATCAAAAACATTCAACGGATTTGCTTGTTGCAGACTTAACCCAAATCGGGCTTCTCCTCTCCTTCCTGAGCACCCCGCTGGATGACATTTCCCTGCCTGGCTTCAATGTAGTTATGGAATACGACTGACCCAATAGAATGTGAACAAAAGTGAAAAGCATCACTGCCCAAGCTAGCCCCCAGAATCCTCCCCTGCACCAGTGCCCCCCTCCCCCGCCAACTGTCTGGAATATTGATGACCCCACAATTACCTTAGAAGCCATACCGAGGATGGCAGAATATCCTTTACCCTACATCCCTGAAAGACTATGGAGGAGGGCTCCCCACCAACCTGTTCACCTATTCTGTAGCATTATATGAGCAAAACACATTTGCATTGTGTTTGAATTTTATGCATTTTGCATCCACTTATTACAGTTGGGGGCGAAGCCAGGTTTTGTCAAACTTATGCACACACAATCTGAGAGGTTGTCTTCAAGAAAAATAATACAAGTTACAAATACAAAATTCACCCAAGTAAACATTTAAATGAGACTTTTAAAATCCTGATAAATGATAGAAACCTTACAAATTTAGGTCCCTTTTTTTCTGAGACATGCTTAGGCAATTGCCGGGATTTCTTACGCAAAAATGCTTCCCGGTTACAGCTTGGATTATCCTTCATACCTAGAACACCTGAAACTCCCAGAAACCCTCAGCACCCACAGAGGTTTGGGCAAGGGAGGGGCTCCAGAGTTGAAGTTTCATTAGCTCTACAGTGAACCTGCCTTTGGTGACATCAGTTAGCCTCTCCTGATACCAGAATACAAGCCTTCTTCAGGTCCTACAGGGAGGCACAATGACTAGAGAGCACAAAGCCCAGTGGTGATACAAGTAATACCCTCTTGAGAAAGAGGGACAAAATTGTTCCACTGATTTGCTCTAGGCCTCAGAGATGAAGCAATTTTGCCAAGCTTCCTCAAGTTTTTAGTAACTGGTATTTCTTGAAAATACAATTTACTTCGAAGGTATTGTTTCTGCTCCTCTTATCTATTGACAAGATATGGCTATATCACACATACGTTAGTTTGCCTACAAAACCCTTTGACAGTTTGACTTTTTTCAGTAAGTGCCAATATAACCTTTAGTTAAATGAACTGATGGCATGAAAATTCCTATGTTACAGAGTCGTGTTATCTTTAATTGCCCAGACCTTAAGGCTATTCATTTCTAAAAGTTATTTTAAGATCTAAAAGATTTTTTGTAATGTTTATTTATTTTTTGAGAGAGAGAGAAGGAGAGAGAGACTGGGGGAGGTGCAGAGACAGAGGGAGACACAGAATCCGAAGCAGGCTCCAGGCTCCAAGCTGTCAGCACAGAGCCTGACGCGGAGCTTGAACTCACAAACCATGAGATCATGACCTGAGCCGAAATCAGACATTTAACTGACTGAGAACCCAGGTGCCCCTATTTTAAGATTTTAAAAAATAACATAATATCAATGAAAATCACGTGATCTACAATGTCCATATTATAATAATAATCCAACAATGCCTCACAGCATTTACACAGAAAGTATCCCGAGGGGTTAGATGGGTCTTGGCAGTGAACCTAGTCTGGTTCTCCTCTCTAGCCTCATCCCTCTACCCCTCTCAGTCCTCTGGCTGAGTCCCTCTTCCTCAGGGTCAGCTCACTAATGCAGCACAGCAAATAGTCACACACCTAAGAATCTTTCTCAGTCATGGAATGCTCTTGACCCATTCTAAAATCTAGGAGAAGGAAGCTAACCATGGCCTCAATCAATATCAGGAAGATTGGGGCGCCTGGGTGGCGCAGTCGGTTAAGCGTCCGACTTCAGCCAGGTCACGATCTCGCGGTCCGTGAGTTCGAGCCCCGCGTCGGGCTCTGGGCTGATGGCTCAGAGCCTGGAGCCTGTTTCCGATTCTGTGTCTCCCTCTCTCTCTGCCCCTCCCCCGTTCATGCTCTGTCTCTCTCTGTCCCAAAAATAAATAAACGTTGAAAAAAAAAATTAAAAAAAAAATATCAGGAAGACTCCCAAATCTTCCCCCTCTTGCCTCCACAGTGAGACTTGACAAGAAAATAAATCACCCAGTCAAGGCATTTCCTCCGAATCCAGCACCCTCTCCTCTGCCATTAGTCCTAAATGCTACTCTCCTTCTATTCTCAAACTAACTAGAACTCTGTGTCCTGAGAGCCGTCTTTCTTTCCATTTATCATATGCTAGAAACAGGAGACGAAGAGGGAATGATAAAGTAACACAATCTGCTTTCTCTTCAGTGACTTTTTCCCTAGAAACGGTTCATTAGTCAGAGACACAACTTACAAATATCATACTGAGGTTTTGCATGCGTAACAATCTCGAGAGCTGCAGCGTTGAGCCATATCACCCCCTAGAGATTGTTTGTGGGCACTGAGCACACTCGCTGTGTTACTGAAATAGAAGGTTCTCTGTGTTTCAGACACATTGAAACATTTGCTGAGGCACATCTCTTGAATTGGAAGATCCCATGTCTTGTTTTCAAATCTTGTTGGGATGACAAAAGGGGAAAGAATGGGAATTCCTGCTACTTGTTGGGAGGATGACAGGTTTCCTCTTAAAATTTGCAAATATGCAAATATGTTTAGATGCAAATGCGTTTAGATTGTGGTAATAAGTTTAGGAAGTATTTCACATAATACCTGGCCACATAGGTGCTTAGAATATATTGAAAGGAAGGAAGGAAAGAAGAAAGAGAGCAAGGGAGGAAGGAGGGGAAGAAGGAAAGGTGAGAGAGAGGACAGAGGGAAGAGGGAGGGAGGGAGGAAAGAAGGAAGAAGAGGGAAAATTACAGTATGAATGGTCAGTCCGAGATGCAAGACATGGATATTGCGGGGGCAGGCAGAGAAGGGGACTTATACCAGGTACGGAGTTAGACTCCACCTTGCCAACACCCTACTCTGCCTGCTTCCTCAGTAGCCCTGTGTCACTTCAGCATCTCTCCAGGTTTGCAGGTTCTGGGAAAGAGATGACTCTATTATAAAGGAAAGAACTGTGTCTAAGAGCTGGTGGAAGAAGAGCAGGAGTTCCTCTGTAAGACACAGACAGAGAAACCCCTAGAGGGCTTATCAAAAGGGCAGGCAGTCGGTGGGAGGTGGGGTCAGCCCCACAAGGACGGCTAAGCTGTGGATACCACAGCAGAGGAAGTAAAAAGCTTCAGACAGACTCTCACATTTATATTTATGGGTGGGCGAGTCCTCTGCCCAGTAACTGCAGACAGAATAAGTACTAAGGAATGGAGAAGATTCCAGAAAAAGAGAGACTAGGTTTTCTGCATCCCAAGTACGTAGTGGCTCAGAGTACCTCTAGATCCGGAGTTCCACTATAAATACTACATATTTACTCTCAGTAGCAAGTGAAGCAAGAGGAATTTGAATTCACAAGTAGTGCTTCGTATGTTATTTTCTTTCTAACTTTCTGTGTATTTTAGTATAATAAAAAAAGTCTTGGGGCGCCTGGGTGGCTTGGGCGGTTAAGTGTCCGTCTTCGGCTCAGGTCACGATCTCACGGTCCGTGGGTTCGAGCCCCGCGTCGGGCTCTGTGCCCGACAGCTCAGAGCCTGGAGCCCGTTTCCGATTCTGTGTCTCCCTCTCTCTCTGCCCCTCCCTGCTCATGCTCTGTCACTCTCTGTCTCAAAAATAAATAAACGTTAAAAAAAAAAAAATTTTTTTTAAAAAGTCTTGCTCTCCTTTAATGCTATTTAAACTTTCAGAAAAATCTCAACACAAAGCAATGATTATAAAAGGAAACTATTGTTTTAATATTAAAGAAATCTTTTCTTTTCACTTCAATCAAGATAACAGCTGAGTCACAAATGTGAGTCCGTTGTTTATTATAATATTTTCAACGTTTTTTTTTTTTTTTTTTTTTTTTGGGGACAGAGAGAGACAGAGCATGAACGGGGGAGGGGCAGAGAGAGAGGGAGACACAGAATCGGAAACAGGCTCCAGGCTCTGAGCCATCAGCCCAGAGCCCGACGCGGGGCTCGAACTCACCGACCGCGAGATCGTGACCTGGCTGAAGTCGGACGCTTAACCGACTGCGCCACCCAGGCGCCCTATTATAATATTTTCAATTCTAAATAAATTTGAAGATAGGACACACTTTTACCATCTAGCTTGTTGCACTGTTATATTTTCACAGCCAAAAGTGCAGAGAAACAAGATTTACAAACGAGTGTTGGTAACAGTGGGAAAATTTAGTGTGAAACATGCTCACATATTTTAGAAAAAAACTGAGATAGATTTTACTCCAAAATTTTCTAAAATGTTTCCTGAAAATTACGTTGATTATCAAAAATTTTATTAAATTATAAGCACTTCTTTTAAAGGTCTTCCCACAAAAAAAGTGAGTGCTTAAAAAGGAGGTTCATAAGCCTCTAATTGGTATTTTTTATTTATAAAATAGCTTAATTTAACTTTAATAACCTTAAATAGCTTCAATTCACATGTAATTATTTCCTTAGAAATTATTTTCTTTATTTTTTTTTAATGTTTATTTACTTTTGAGAGAGAGAGAGACAGACAGCGAGGAGCCCAATGTGGGGCTTGAACTCAGGAACCATGAACCATGAACTGTGAGATCATGACCTGAGCTGAATCAAAAGTCAGGAGCTTAACTGACTGAGCCACCCAGGTACCCCTGCCACTGATCTTGTTAACTGCATAGCTCTCCCCAAATATTTTCCTACCTTATCAGCTGCATATTTTCACTACCTAAACTGTTGTCAAGATAGTTTTTTTGTAGCTCATAATTTTAAAAATAGGCAGTTCCTTTTTCATTCAGTGTATGAGAATGTAATGTTGCATATGGCTTTTTAAACAACGTATGTTTCCTCTAATGCCAACAATTCTGCCTTTACAATTCTGATGAGGTCTTATAACATGCCTCCTGGGAGATAATCACTAGACTAATAGCCACCAAACGGTGAAGTTACCCAATAGTGTGTCACGTATTAAATCCCCCCAATAACCACACAGATCCGCATTCAAGATAGTTGTCCTTTGCCTTTCTTACTTCCAAGTCTTGGTTAGTCTAGTAAACTATATATTAAAAACTCATTGTGAATCGGATGTAACTTATACCCACATTATCCAAGTTCTTATACAATAAAGTTTCTCTTTGGAAATCCTTGCCAAAATCAGGAAAACTCTCTTCTTTTCACCAGTCTTTAGTAATCAATAGCCTCTTTTCAAAAGCAAAAAAAAATAATCAGAGCTCAAAGAGATCGAAATCAATCATAGTGTGATTTTTAAAATTTCTACTAAATTCTACAGTTCATGTGGTAATGACGTGTCACCCACACTAACCTCTTGACCAGCTTCTGGTGAGACTTCTTCATTTAATGTATAAATTCTGAGCAAATGAGGTACTCTTATCTTAGAGAAAGTGGAAGAAAAGAAAGGCATGTCTATGGCCAAGTTCCACTGATAGCACGTGGTGACACTTCCTCAAAGTGAAGCAGAAACTTGAGCCCTTGCCCCTCATTATAACCTCCCAGGATGGCATCTGATTATAACCCGTCTTATATTCTTGGGGGCATTTAATGACAATTTTCTTCTATTAAAAATGTTAATAAGTAATTATCATGCATTTTTTTTTACAGGGAAGAAAAGTATTAAAAATTCTCAGTTCATTTCAAACTTCTATGTCCTTCCCTTATAAATTGGACATATTTCCTCAATGGAATATAACCTGAATGCCTTGTATGCCATTCTTGAGAAACAGTAGTAATCCATCCCTCCCAGATGGGACAAGTATTGTCACATGGCAAACATTCAACAGTCTGATTCTGTAAAACATATTTATTCAAAGAGCTCCTGGATCAGTGAGCTAAATCTCTCCCAAATCCACCCACATTCATACCTTTAGTATTTCACAATTTCTACCAAATGGTCATTCTCTCCTCCTATCAAACTTAAGCTTAGTTGGAAAATCTTACAGAATGGCTTTACTTCCCACGTTAAAACATTCCTATGTCTAAGATAGGCTTTATCTTCATCATTTTTATATGCAGCAAAGGAAAATGAAATTCCATACAACTTTAATTCACATAAAATAGAATCTTGCTCGATGATGTGATATAGACTTTAAGAGTTGCCTTTTTTTTTTTTTTTTTTTTACTTAATTTGCACTGGCTCTTTTACTCAGGAAAATATTGGATTTGCAAACTTCATCAGACACTCAAAACCAATTTTATATCTGAGTGGAATGGATAAGTATGGTCATAGTCTACACACAGAATCACATTAGCCCTGGGAAGAGAGAGTGACAGAGAAGGAACCCAAAGTTGAGAGAGATATAATGAATCTGATCACTACATTTCCTACCATTTATCCCATTTGCACAAATTCAAAACCTTTACCATATAATTTAATCCCTATGCAACTGAGTAATATGATCTTTGAACCATAATAAGATAATCCAAAAGGAACCAATTTGTATGTCCAAGAACTGAAAACACCTCTTCATATCTTTTTAAAAACAAAAGATATCTGTCTTTCATTTATTCTGTGCATACTTACTCAGAGATTATTATGTCCTAGGTAGTGTTCTAGCCCTTGGGATACATTAAGGAGAATAAAAGAAGAAAAGGATTTCTGTCTTTGTTGGAGGGAGACAGAAACTTAGCAAATATCTAATAAATACATAAATTATATAGTATATACGAAGATGAAATTCTTATGGAAAAAAGGCAGAACACCGTTAGAGGAATGAGATCTGCCAATGGGTAGGTGTCTATCAGCAATTTGAAATGAGATAACCAGGGCAAACTTTGTTGGGTAGATGACAATTGTTTGACGACATGAAAGCAGTGAAGCACACCACGTGGCTCTGAAGGAGGGTCATTTCAAAGAGAATAAATAGCAAGGGCCAGGACCCCATGGAAGCAAGATGGCTTGACACACTCAGGAAATACAAGGAGGTCAGCATGTCGGAGAAGGGTGAAGGGGAAGGTCAATTAGAAGGCAGATGCAAAGATCCCAGTGAGATATGATGGTTGCTTGGACTGCGGTGGAAGCAGTGGAAAAGGTGAAACATCTCCAGATTCTGAAAGTACGTTGAAAGTGGAGTCGATAGAATTTCTCAACAAAAATCATTTCAGTGTTCACCATCAATATGTCAGTATTTATCATCAACACGTTCAAAGGAAAGGAAAGAGAAAGAGAATGTGCGATTTACTGAATGCCTATGATAAGCCAGGTGCTGTGCTGAGTTCTGTCCCAGATACTCCAGCAGCAAGCTAGAAGAAAAATGTCACCAGCACATGTCTCTGTGAACTAACACTGAGTTTCTGAGTCCTCTCTTGAATATTCTGCTATTTTACATTCCTTTTCTAAATGACTAAAAGGTAAAAGATCCTAAATGGATGAATGCTAAACGGATTATGTTGTTGTTTTGAACAGGCTTCTAAAAGCTTAGTTGTCAGAGAATCCTCAAATCAGTGAAAAAAAACAATCTATACAATAAGAAACACTTATCTGAAAACAAAACAAAACAAAACATTTCCCAAAAGACACTTAGAAGTGAACAAGAGGCCAGGAAGAAAACCTCAAAATAGAAAATTCCTGGGAAGGCAAAGCTGCCCAACAAAATCCTTGTTTGTAACAAAGAAGGGGGAGCAGTGAAATGTTACTTATAATTGCAAGTCAGAGTTACATGGAAAGTCCTCCCATCTCTTATTCACATAACCTGTTAGCCCAGACCTGAAATCATGGTTCTGTGTCCCCTACTGAGCCCAGAAATCTGGAAGCCCTAGAATATTTAGTACTTAGCTTTCCCGAGGGTGGTGAGGTTTATTTAGAACAAATATTTTGCTGATATTAGATAGTGCTTACGCACTATGTACCAGGCACCTGTTAGCTTGTGCAATCATCATAACAAGCATATGAGGTGATTATCTTCAGTCTCCATACTTTATAATGAAGAAACTCAAGTCAGAGGGCTTAGGTCATGTGTCTGATGCTGCGTAGCCAGCAGTGGAGGGCCCTGAGTTCCAACACAGAAGAGAAAGAGGGGTTTGGATCACCTCTCTGAGAAATGATGGTTTTTGTGTAATAGTGAGATCACTGTATGCAAGGCTTCTAAGATAATACTATATTTTAGGCAGAAAACCTATCAGCTGTTCCTTAATATTTTCCTCCATTGCGATGAGGAATTAAGCTCCAAATAATCTGACTACTCCCTAAAGCATTTTCTTTTTGCCGACTGGACTTCCCCCATGCCTACATCTTGCCCATAGGCGTTGACTCCGACCCCAAATGCCATCCCCTCACTCCCTGGCTATTTGAAACTCATACACCTTGTGAGCATTCTGGTTCATACCACCCTTTCCTAAGGAGCTCATCTTTCCACTCCATCTTTCCAGTCCTTTGTTTTCAGACTGCCGATTCTGGGTCAGTCATACTACTTGTATTGCTATTGAGGTATTCATTGTAAGTGTAGCTGGGATAATGGTTACAGGTAAAAATGGGGTATAGAAAGATGCACGGGTAATTCCCTGTAGCTGAATGCTGCACTGTTGATGGTTTTCCATTTGCTCTCAATAGCAAAACAAAACAAAAATCACTTAATCTTGCAAATTTAAAAGCCTGTCAATTCCATGTTTAAAAAAAAAAAACACTTTTTTTTTTCTGTAACTTTTCAGTGGTCAGTGAAGAATTCCTTCCCTTCACTTCCACCCTCTTCCCTTCTGTCTGGGTAACTTCAGCTTTAGTGGGGGCTCAGGTAGCATCACAGAAATCAAGGTGCCGGGGGGAGAGGGGGCGGGGTGCCTGGGTGGCTCATTGGTTAAGTGGCTAATTCTTGATCTTGGCTCAGGCTCAGGTCACGATCTCGAGGTTTGTGAGATCGAGCCCCACATCAGGCTCTGCGCTGACAGCACGGAGTCGGCTTGGGATTTTCTCTCTCCCTCTCACTCTGCTCCCCCCCCCCCCCCCCCCGGCTCATGTGCATGTTCCCTCTCCTTCTCTCTTTCTCTTCTAAAATAAATAAACATTTTTAAAAAGGTAAAAGAAATCAAGGTAGGGAAGGGATGCAGAAGAGAGGGGCTCTTTAGGTCTGTGACCCTCCTCTGTTCTCCCAGGTTTCTGCAGTGATGTGATGGGTCAGCCAGTTCTTACCATTGGCCTTTCCCAAGACAACATGGGTAGCTGACATCCAGAGACCTTTGTTTTCAGTGGACATATCCAGGTCCTCCTCATTCAAGTGGCAAAGACTTGTTCACTTTTCTGTCACTCTCTCTCTCTCTCTCATTTCTAGGCTCTTTTTGAAAACTCTCGCCAAATTCCAAAATTCGCTGGCTTTGGGAGAGTAGGAAGCCTCCTCAGTCTCCTTTTATACCTAATCTCCTCCCTTGCTCCTTTTCTTAACTCCCTTGCTGATCCATACTCTGGCTCCATGCTGAGCTTCTCTGTAAGGGATCCAGCGCCCTTAGACCACAGCCTGAGAAAAAAAGACACAAATCCTCTACGCCCTGGGATCCCCCTTAAAAAATGTCTGCTGCCCTATCATTTCCCTCCAAGGCATGGAATGCAGCCTGAAAAGAAGCAGTGGGAGGAATTCCTCATTAATCTCTAATTACTTTTTCTCCTTCTTCTTAACCAAGCTCCCTTCCTGCCTCCTAGGTCTTTTCTGTTAATGTGTCTAGAATCAAAATGTCTTCCTTTGTCCTCTGTTCTTTTCTACTGTGTAGTTACTGACTAAACCCACTCTCCAAATCCTTCAGACTTTGCTCTTAATAATCAATACTAAGATTTTCAAGTTCAAAATTGTTCTTTTGTTCTTTATACATGAAGTAGCAAACCTACACCTCAAGGCAGTACATACAAAAAGCCATTAATGAAGCCTGAAAGATAAGGGAAGGGGAGGTAGGGAAAGGCACTGAAAACCTCATGATTTAAAATCAAAATTTTACTCCACTACGGTCTTTATTTACTAACTAAATAGAAGTTCCCCATGAGCATTGATTGATGCATCTTACATATTTCCAGAGTCAGGCACTTAATAGTACTGCTGACTTGTTGAATGGAGAAACAAAGCCAAAGTAAGAAAAATAAGTATCCAAAAATATGTAAAACTGTTTTACATACGTTGGACAAAGGAAAATTAATAATGGTGATAAAAATAACAGCTAGGGCTATGAACCAGGCGCTATTCTAGTGCTTTGCATATATTTATTTATTTAATCTTGGAAACTCCTCTATGAGTTAGGTACCATGATGAGGCACACAAAGGTGAAGCGATTTGCCCAAAGTCAAATAGCAGAAATCAGGGAAGCTGAATCCCAATTCAGGTAACCTGGTTCCATCATCTGAACTGTAAGCAGCTCTGCCAGTGCCACCTCTCAGTATGATTCCTTTTATGGATATGCCTGTTGAAGCTTGCAAATTTATGTCAAACCATTCGATGTGTGCTACACAATCTCCTCTCTGCCTTCAACCACTTTGAATATGAAACAATATTCTCATGTTTTCCTTGAAAATCTACCCCTGAAGATATGAGATGTTAAGATACTGTTTCTTCCTGGGGCTCCTGGGTGGCTCAGGCAGTTAAGTGTCCGACTTCGGCTCAGGTCAGGATCCCACCATTAATGGGTTCAAGACCCACATCGGGCTCTGTGCTGACAGCTTAGAGCCTGGAGCCTGCTTCAGATTCTGTGTCTCCCTCTCTCTCTGCCCCTCCCCTGCTTGCCCTCTGTCTCTGTCTGTCTCTGTCTCTCTCTGTCTCTCTCTCTCAAATACATAAACATTTTTAAAAATACTGTTTCTTCCTATTTTTGCATATAGTTTCCTCCTTTAAAGAAAGAAATCCACATAATGGACTTTCAGTATTTTTTTTTTAATGAATATGTTGTTTATTCTCATTTCTTAGATGCTGGCTTAGGGAACTTTCTAACTCATACCTTCATGCCAATTATCCTAACTGTGCTTTTTCATTCAGGTTTATTTCCTTCTCTTGGGGCACTTTATGGGATAATTTTCCAGGCTGCCATCAACCATGGCAAAGCCTCCTTTTACTTTACTAATGATCTGTAGAGATGTGTTGCTTGAGTCAAGTTGATGTTATTGTTAGCTGAATGGGTTTTTCTCTTTTATGCTTCCAAAATTTCATCTAACTACCCTTACAACATCTGAAATAGCTTAAAAAATGTCTTCTATCTCTGCTAAAACCCTAACTTCCCACGTGTCAAAACTATTGTATGAACATTTCTGTGACAGGCAAGAATATGGCAAAGCTTCACCAACAAACTCAGTATCCCTGCCCCCCACCATATGCTATGTAGTTATTCTGATGCTGTGTAATACATTTCCTTAATGTGGGTCAAAAGCTATCCAATGACAGGAACCAGGACTGCTCAAACTTAAGCCAATATTATAAATTACGTGGATGCTCAGTAAACACTACTTAAAGACAATGATGTTGATAGCACATTGGTTCCAATTGGCTTTAAATTAACTTATAAATGGAAGGTTATTTCCTCCTCTGATTACACTAAATCAAGGAAATCATGGCTGTAAACAAACACAAGAATATATATTCTGTTTTTGATAACACAAAATTTTGAACAGCAGTGTAATTTTTACTAATCCTCATCATTTTCAATTGTGTTTACTTCTCTGATTATTTAGAAAGAAACTCTCAATTGCATATTCATAGTCATAAACATTACTTGCTAATTTTTGATTTATGAAAGAAAACATGTTAGTTTTAATATTAAAATCTCGATGTTTCCAAATGTGAGTGATAGAGTTATATTACCATATCAATTTTGAGATGAAATTCTTCAACAGAAGTAGTGAGAAAATAATCTCACTTTGCTTTACTTCTTCTAGCTCAAAATGGAGAAAGCAACCAACGAAATTTGTCTACGATACCTATAAATTAGAAATTGAACAAACCTGGGGCGCCTGGGTCACTCAGTCGGTTAAACGTCTGACTTCGGCTCAGATCATCTCATGGTTCACAGATTCGAGCCCTGCGTCTGGCTCTGTGCTGACAACTCAGAGCCTGGATCCTGCTTTGGATTCTGTGTCTCCCTCTCTCTCTGCCCCTCCCTGACTTGTACTTTCTCTCTCTCTCTTTCAAACATAAATTAAAAAAAAAAAAACATTTAAAAATAAACAAATAAACATAAAAAAAGAATTAAATTAAACAAATCTATTGTCTGGCACTTTTAAGTAAAATGTAATTGCAAAAATCTATAGTTATATTAGTTGTTTCTCCTACAAATAATTAATAATAAATATACATTGATTTGAAATAAATACACAAATAAGGCACAAGCACACAAACACATAAAAGATTAGCAGCTATCTTTCCAGGTAAATTACTACAGCATTTTATTGTCAGTGGCAGGTTTACCAAATTAAATTGCTTGCAAACTACCTAAAACACTGCAGATAAACTCTAGCAGTCAGCAAGCTCCATCTATGCCCACAGAATTTCCAATTAGCTTTTTAGAGATTTACTTTCTGAATGGAGCAGACCACTATTCTAAACCTTTGGAGAATTATCCAATCTGAAAAAAAATAAATACAAAAACAGAGAAAAGAGGCACGCCTAGGTGACTCCATCAATTAAGCATCCGACTTCGGCTCAGGTCATGATATGGCAGTTCATGAGATTGAGCCCTGTGTAAGGCTCTGTGCTGACAGCTCAGATTCTGTATCTCCCTCTCTGCCCTTCCCCCATTCTGGCTCTGTCTTTCTCTCTCAAAAATAAATAAACATTAATTTAAAAAAAAATTGAGAAAAGAGCAATAGACCCATAAACAAATTAAAAAGAAACACATAAAATGCTAATTAATGTGATATGAAAAGCTGTATCAGTCAAAAAACAAGGGCAATACAAGTAAGCAGAAATAAACATAAAGATTGACTGGCAGAGAGAGAGATATTAGGCAATCTTTTAAAAATAAGATAGAGGGGCACCTGAGTGGCTCAGTCGGTTAAGCGTCAGACTTCGGCTCAGGTCACAATCTCGCGGTCCGTGAATTCGAGCCCCGCGTCAGGCTCTGTGCTGACTGTTCAGAGCCTGGAGCCTGCTTCCGATTCTGTGTCTCCCTCTCTCTCTGCCCCTCCCCCGTTCATGCTCTGTCTCTCTCTGTCTCAAAAATAAATAAACGTTAAAAAAATTAGGGGCGCCTGGGTGGCGCAGTCGGTTAAGCGTCCGGCTTCAGCCAGGTCACGATCTTGCGGTCCGTGAGTTCGAGCCCCGCGTCGGGCTCTGGGCTGATGGCTCGGAGCCTGGAGCCTGTTTCTGATTCTGTGTCTCCCTCTCTCTCTGCCCCTTCCCCGTTCATGCTCTGTCGTCTCTCTCTGTCCCAAAAATAAATAAACGTTAAAAAAAAAATTTTTTTTTAAATTAAAAAAAAATAAGATAGAAAAGCAAGTAATGGTTGATTATGAACAAGAGGGGTGAGGGAAGAGCTGAAAGATTAACAATGCCCAGCTTCTAAATACAGAAGTTTCTAGAAAGAAAGAATGGAAGATGAGAAGAGGACATTGTCAAAAGCATGATAAGATAGATTTTCAAAACTGAAGGAGAGCAGACCAAATTTTAAGACCAAAGAATGAAATTATACACACTTCAATGCACACCACTGTAAATTTCAGAATACTAGAAATAAATCTATCATTTCTAAAATCTTTCAGAAAAAGAAAATAAAAAAAAGAGAAGTTACAATTCTCAACAACAAAATCAGGTAACAAAAGACGTAAATACAAATTCCTTTAAATACAAAAATATATGTACTGTGTCTTATTTAAAAATCATAATGTAGGTGTATCTTACTGAATTGTGAGGCTTTTTTTATATACAAGGATGAAAAAAATTTATACCATGCACCTCATCTTAAGAAGTTCTTGGAGGTGACATCAATAAGATGGCAAGACAGGGACCTCTGGACCATTTATTCTTCCTCCCACGGATATACCAATTTAACACCAATACATGGATCAATTCTATTTGTGAGAAATCCAGAAACTAGCAGAGAGTCTTCTGCATGTTTTACACGTGGTCAGGTGTAAAACCAGCCACATCAAAACTGGAAAGAAAATTAGAGACATCCTTTTGCAATAATCCCCAGGCTTGGCCCAGTGCCATATGACTGGGAGGAAACCTCCAGCTCTCAGCTTCTCCTTGAAAAGGGAAAGAGTTGGACTACACATCTAACTTTCAACTTTTCCAGGTGCTACTCCAGGGGATGGCTTTTGTGTCACCTGTCTAGGAGCACTGACAGGGCCTAGCATATGCCAGATCCCTGGAGACTACAGAGATAAAGCCAGCAGTCTGAAATAGTGTGTGGCCCTCAGACAGCTTGTCCCAATGCAAGCAGGTTCAATGAAGACCGAGTAGGAATATATATATAATTTCCCAGCTTCTCCTTGGAAAAGAAAAAAATTGGTCCACACGTCAACTGTTGCAACTTTTCCAGGAGTTGCTCAAGGGGAGCATCTTGTCTTACCTATCTTGGGTGTTGTTGGGAGCTGGCATGCTATACAGACCTAGGGGCCCCTAAGAAAAAAGGCAGGCAGGGGCGCCTGGGTGGCGCAGTCGGTTAAGCGTCCGACTTCAGCCAGGTCACGATCTCGCGGTCCGTGAGTTCGAGCCCCGCGTCGGGCTCTGGGCTGATGGCTCGGAGCCTGGAGCCTGTTTCCGATTCTGTGTCTCCCTCTCTCTCTGCCCCTCCCCCGTTCATGCTCTGTCTCTCTCTGTCCCAAAAATAAATAAACGTTGAAAAAAAAATTTAAAAAAAAAAAAAAAAAAAAAAAAGAAAAAAGGCAGGCAGATTGTACTACCAAAAGGTTTAAGAGGTCCACAAAAGCTCTGGCTACACTGTCTGGTGAAGGTCTTATCCTGTATGAGGCCAATCCATAGATGTTTATAGCAGTTTTATCCATAATCTCCAAAACCTGAAAGCAACCAAGATGGGATAAATAAACTATGACACATGCAGCCACTGCAGTATTATTCAGCCCTAAAAATAAAAGAGCTATCAAGCTATGGAAAGACATACAAAAACCCTAAATGCGTACCACTAAGTGAACGAAGCCCATCTGATAAGGCTGAATACTAAATGATTCCAACAACGTAACATTGTGGAAAAGGCAAAACAAAAACTATGGAGACAATGAAAAGATCAATAGTTGCCAGGGTTTAGGGAGAAGAGGATGAAGAGGTATGGCACAGAGGATTTTTAGAGTAGTGAAAATACTCTGTATAATACCATAACAATGAATGAATACATACATGTCATTATACAGTTGCCCAAATCCATAGAATGTATAGCACAAAGAGTGAACCCTAATGTAAACTATGGGCTTTGTGTGTTATGATGTGTAAATCTAGGTTAATCGGTTGTTACAAACTAGCACTCTGGTGGGGGATACTGATAATGGGGGTTCTGTGCACCTGTAGCGTGTATGAGAAATCTCTGTACCTGCCTCTCAATTTTACTGTGAACCTAAAACTGCTCTAAAAAAATAGTTTATTTATTTTAATGGAGAGATAAAGACTTCCCCAGGCAAACAAAAGCTGAAAAAGTTTACCACCAGATCTGCCTTATGGAAATGCTAATGGGAGTTCTTCAGTTTGAAACAAAAGTAACATGATAGCACAAGAATGTATAAAACTTGTTGGTAAAGGTGTATATACATAAACAAATACAGAATATTCTATTAATGTAATGGTGGAGGATAAATTACTTTTAGTCCTTGTATGAACTTTAAAAGACAAAGTATTAAAAATAACCATCACTAAAATATACATCAATAGATACACAATACAAATAAATTTAAATTGTGACATCAATAACAAAGTGGGAGGGGCACCTGGGTGGCTCAGTTGGCCGAGCCTCTGATTTCTGCTCAGGTCACGATGTTGCAGTTCTTGATTTCCAGCCCCTTGTTGGGCTCTGTGCTGACCGCTCAGAGCCTGGAGCCTGCTTCTGATTCTGTGTTTCCCTTTCTCTCTGCCCCTCCCCTGCTCCCCCCCTCCAAAAAATAAATAAATAAATAAATAAATAAATAAATAAACATTAAAAAAAATGTTTTTTTTAAATAACAAAGTGGGAGGGAGAGTAAAAGTGTAGAATTTTTATATGCTATTGAAGTTAGGTTGTTATCAGCTTAAGACAGACTATTATAACTGTAAGATATTATGATGTATGCCCCATGGTAACCAGAAAAAAAAAAAAAAAACAACTACAAGACAAACAGAAAACAACAAAATGATGAGAGTAAATTTTTCCATATCAATAATTTATTTAAATGTAAATGGATTAAATCCCCCCCCCCCCTGCTAAATGACAGAGTGGTTGCATAGATTTAAAAAAAAATTCAAGTACTGTATATGCCATCTATTAAAGACTCACTTTGATCTAAGGGCATACATAGGCTGAAAGTAAAAAGATGGAAAAAGATACCCTATGAAAATGGCAATCAAAATGGAGCAGAAGTGACTACACTCATATCAAACAAAATAGACTTAAAGTCAAAAACTGTCATAAAAACAAAGAAGGACATTGTATAATGACAAAAGCTCAATTCATCAGAAAAATGTTACAATTATAAGTGTATTTGCACCTAACATCAGAGTACTTAATGCAAACATTGACAGAATTGAAGAGAGAAATAGACAGCAATATAGTAAAATTAGGAGACTTTAATACTCTACTTTCAATAATGGATAAAACAACTGGAGAGAAAATCAACAAAGAAACAGCAGACTTGAACAGCACTATAGACTAAGTAGACATAAAAGACATTTACAGAACATTCCACTCAACAGCAGCAGAACATATTCAAGAGTATAAAGAACATTCTCCAGGGGGCGCCTGGGTGGCGCAGTCGGTTGAGCGTCCGACTTCAGCCAGGTCACAATCTCTCGGTCCGTGAGTTCGAGCCCCGCGTCAGGCTCTGGGCTGATGGCTCAGAGCCTGGAGCCTGTTTCCAATTCTGTGTCTCCCTCTCTCTCTGCCCCTCCCCCGTTCATGCTCTGTCTCTCTCTGTCCCAAAAATAAATAAAAACATTGAAAAAAAAATTAAAAAAAAAAAAAAGACCATTCTCCAGGATAGATCGCATGTTAGAAAAAAGATAAGTCTTAGCAAATTTAATCATAATGGAAAGAAATTGTAAATCAATAACAGAAGAAAAACTGGATAATTCACACATGTGTGAAAAATAAACAGCACACTTTCACCAATCAATGGGTCAAAGAAAAAATATCAAAAGAGAAATTAAAAAATATCTTGAGGCCAGTGAAAACAAAAACACAAAATACCAAAACTTAAAGAATGCAGCAAAAGCAGACTAAGAGGGAAATTTATAACAATAAATACCTACATTAAAAAAGAAGAAAGATCTCAAATAAACAACCTAACTTGGCATCTCAAGAAACTAGTTAAAGAACAAATTCAGTCCAATGTTACAAGGAAGGAAACAATAAATGTTAGAGGAGAAATCAATTAAATACAAAATAGAAAAACAGTAGGAAAAAAATTACCAAAACTAAGAGTTGGGATTTTGAAAAGATAAAATTGACAACTTTCAACTAGACTAAGAAAAAAGACAAAATATTAAATAAATAAAATCAGAAATTAAAGAGGACTCATTACAACTGATACCTTAGAAATAAAAAGGATCATAAGAAATTATAATGAACAATTATATAGCAAGAAACTGGATAACTTAGAAGAAATAGATAAATTCCTGAAAACATACAACCTATAGGACTCAATCATGAAGAAATAGTAAGTCTAAACACACTTATATCTACAAAGGAGACTCAATCACAGCCAAAATTGTCCCAATAAAGAAAAGTCAAGGACAAGATGGTTTCACGATGGAGTCTACCAAACACTTAAAGGAACAATTAATTAATTTCAATTATTATCATACTCTTCCAAAAGATTGGAGAAAGAACACTTCCAAACTCTTTCTATGAAGCCAGCATTATGCTGATATCAAAGTTAGACAAAGACACTACAAAAACAAAACAAAACAAATAAACAAACAAACAAAAAACTACAGACCAATGTCCTTGGTGAACATAGATGCAAAAATCCTCAACAAAATACTAGCAAACCAAATCAAAATCACATTAAAAAGATCATTAAATAAGCCAAATAGGATTTATCCTTGGGCTGCAAGAATGATTCAACATATGCAAATCAAAATGTGACACAGTACATTAGTAGAATGAAAGATAAAAATCACATGATCATCTCAATAGATGGAGAAAAAGTATTTGGTAAAATGTATTACCTATTTATGGAAACCTTTCAACAATAAGAGAAAGTGAAAAACTTATACCCTGAGCACCACAAATTATTGATGAAAGAAATGTAGAAAGACACAAAAAACTGGAAGGATACCTATATTCAAGAATTAAAAATTTTCACATTGTTAAAATGTCTATAGGATACAAAATGATCTACAGAGTCAATGCAATATCGAAATCTCAAAGGTATTTTTCTGTAGAAATAGGAAAAACTATTCTAAAATTCATGTGAAATCACAAAAGATAGGCAAACCAACCTTAAGAAAGAAGGATAAAGCTAGAGGCATCACACTTCCTGATTTCGTAAATCATGCAGCTACAGTAATTAAAATATTATAATTCTGGTATAAAGACAGAAATATAGTCCAACGGAACAGATTTGAGTCCAGAAATAAATCCATGTGTGCACAATCAATGGATGTTCAACAACAGTATTAAGAATACACAATGGAGGGGCGCCTGGGTGGCGCAGTCGGTTAAGCGTCCGACTTCAGCCAGGTCACGATCTCGCAGTCCGGGAGTTCGAACCCCGCGTCAGGCTCTGGGCTGATGGCTCAGAGCCTAGAGCCTGTTTCTGATTCTGTGTCTCCCTCTCTCTCTGCCCCTCCCCCATTCATGCTCTGTCTCTCTCTGTCCCAAAAATAAATAAACGTTGAAAAAAAAAAATTTAAGAATACACAATGGAGAAAGGATAGCCTCTTCAACAAATGGTGGTGGGAAAAGTGGATAGCCACATCCAAAGAACACAACTGAATCTTTATTTATACCATACATAACAATCACCTCTAAATGGATTAAAGACTTAAATATAAGACCTGAAGCTGTAAAACTTCTAGAAGAAAACATAGGAAAAAATCTTTATGACATTAGTCTTGGCAATGATTCCATGGACATGACACCAAAAACTGACAAAATCCAAATCCAAACGTGACAACTTTATATGTGTGGCAGGATGCCAGTGAGGTAAACTGTATCTGTTTTACCAGGAAGTACACAAATAGATGTTTAAAATTATAAATCAAGTACAGTAGTTGAATTATATTTTTTAGAGATGACTTTTATGGGAAATCATTACAAATCAACCCTCAGTTAAACATTGTGGACTTTAGAAAGGCTGAGGGCCAGGAGTGGTAGGTTGGAAGAATGAGGGAATCATTTCATTTTAGTAGAAGCTTTTCAGTACTATTTTATTTTTATAGTATATATTAGTTACTTTGATTTAAAAATTGAGGTCAAAGAAAAGGGGGGGGCATGGGCTTTTTATTGGAAAATACTGTCTAAAGGCACACTGTTTCCTACTTTAAATTTTCTATTGTCCTCAGAGGCGCCTGCGTGGCTCAGTCGGTTAAGCGTCCAACTCCAGCTCAGGTCATGATCTCACACTCCGTGAGTTCAAGCCCCACGTTGGGCTCCGTGCTGACAGCTCAGAGTGTGGGGGATGCTTCAGATTCTGTGTCTCCCTCTCTCTCTGCCCCTCCCCTGCTCACGCTCTGTCTCTCTGTGTCTCAAAAATAAATAAAACATCTAAAAATAAATAAATAATAAATTTTCTATTGTCCAAGTTATACTTCAAAGAGCAGAAGTTCTGTTGTTTCCAGCTGAAAATTACCAGGACGTTTACAGAGAAGAGTAAATGTCTGAGCAATTATTAAGTAAAATGAAGAGAATGTTTCTGACAATACGAAGAGCTGCCTACAGAAGAACATGAAGAGCTATTCAGGAACCAGATTAATGTCCAAAAAAAGGCATAAGAGTATAAAAAAAATCTCCTAAGAGTACCTCTAATACCCATACTAAAGGCCTGAGTATAATCCAGTATTAAAAGAATAGACACTGTAAGAGTTGCTCCTGTGAGTATGCAGTTTTGGAATAGATGCAAAATCCTGAGAGATGTTTAAATCTTCAGACTCTCACCATCTTCCAGGAAAAAAGAAACGGGTTTAGAATCAAAGGTAAAATCTTCTGAATTAGGTAAATTTTCTGAGTATAGCTAGAAAACATCTAAAAATATATGTCATTTTTAATCTTTAAAGAAGCCAGAGAGAGCAATGGGAAAAATTAAATTGAAAGCATGGGGTTCAAACCTGGAAACGCAAGTTGGGCATACTTGAGTGACTCTAAGTATAACAAGCTAATTTGGTGTTCCTTATATAAATAACTTCAAGCAAATTGCAGAGCTTGAAAAGGAAATCAAGCTTCAGAGCTGCAAAATCTCACATCAAAACCACAAATGTTTTAAGTAGATTTGTCTAAGAGCATGCATGTAGATAAAATAATGTTTATGTATTCATAAGCTGTACACTATAAGGAACTGCTTAAAGTGAAGTTATAAAATATATATTAATGAATGAAATGCAATTTTTAGAAAATGTTGCCACTTCTACATTCTTCTTATTGTATTTTCTTTTATAGAATAATTAGATGAGGTTTTTCAAATCTTTTACCGTATGCCACTACTTTTTGCCTCGGCCTCTTAGCTTGTATCTATTGTGATTAATTTTACATAAAAAATTTCTCTTAGGTAGCACTTTAAAAGACTCTTAGGGTTGCCTAGGTGGTTCAATCAGTTAAGTACCCGACTCTTCATTTTGGCTCAGATCATGATCTCATGGTTCATGAGATGGAGCCCTGCATCGGGCTCTGTGCTGACAGCATGGAGCCTACTTGGGATTCTCTCTCTCTCCCTCTCTCTCTGCCCCTCCCCCATGCTCGCTCGCTCGCTCCCTCTCACATTTCTCAAAATAAATAAATAAACTTAAAAAAAAGACTCCTAAATTCAAAAGATACTTAGCATTTAATGAAATAATATTAAAATAATAATAAAAATAATAAAGAGGTTTGGGTGGCTTACTTCCATAGAAGGTATTTTATGACCAAGAGTCATAAAGTTAATAATATGTAAAAGTTGACAAATACATTACGAGTCTTTTGGTATCTAAATTCTTCCCAACATGATCATGCTAACTTACCGGACCAATCAGGTCAGGGTTGTCTTCATAGAAGTGAAAATTTGGGCCTTGGAGATACACATTAGTAAAAGCAAGAATAAGAGCCAAAAGGTCAGAAAAACCAGCTGGGTCATAATAACATAAGCCATTAGAGTATAGATTGGCCAACTCCATTTAAGAAAGTGTCTTTTGTCACTTTTTCTAGAAGCAGTCTCCAAAACAACTCTGTGTACAAGTCCTTGCGAAGGAATTACTCAGAGTAGAAACTAAGTGAGACATGCAGGAAGCTGGGCAGAAGAAAGGACCAGAAGCAAGAATGTGAACTCAGACAAAGTCCCAAGTAGGCTTGCCCAGGACCAAAGGCAGTTTCTAGACACAGGGTTTTCAGTGCTAGCATTGAAAACATCAGCAAACTGGGATGAATTGGTCCCCCTGCCTCAGACTGCTCTTGCAGGGGAACTCAGGAGTATAGATTAGACCTCAGGCTCATCTGATGTTAGTCAAGGGAGGTATGGCTCTCCTAATCACAGGCCAGTCGGTCACTTTTTAAGGGATAACTTGAAAGAACGTGTATTTCTCGGGACTTTGGGCTTCTAGCATCTGACCATAGAAGGAGCCAGTTGCTCAAAATAGTCACCTGAGAAATAATTGCAAATTCTGGCTGTTAGATGTGAAAAATCTTCCAGACGAGGTGAAGGTGACACACAAAACAATGGAATCTAGGTGGATCAATTCCCTAAGAGACAAGCAGAAAATCTACCCCCAGAGTTATTTGACCTAAAAGAGTTTTCTAGTTACAAAAATAGATTCCAGTAATAGATTCAAGTAAGATCTCACTGTTCCTAGATTCCTAAGAGACTGTGTTCCAAACATGCTTGCCTTCTTTATTTTCATATGTATTTTTCTCTTAACACAACAGAATAAATGGTGAGATCTATATATCTATCTATCTATCTGTCTAATCTGATGGAATATTATTTAGCCACAAAAAAGAACAAAATATTGCCATTTGCAACAACATAAATAGACCTCAAGAGCATTATGTTAAGTGAAATAAGTCAGAGAAAGATAAATACCATATGATCGTTTTTATATGTGGAATATAAATAAATAAATAAATAAATAAATAAATAACCAAGCTCATAGATACAGAGATCAAGTGGGTGGTTGTCAGAGGTGGTGGGTGGGAGAAATGGGTAACTTTTTTTGGTTTAAATAAATTCAGTCATATCTATCTACCTATCTATCTATCTATCTATCTATACATATGATTGAAAGATATGGATATACAATTCACAGAAAGAAAAGCCAAAAGGCTCATATCCTTTCAAAAATATGGTCTGAAGAATGCCCAAAATCACTATTAATCAGAAAGACACACATTAAAATTCAAAAGAGTGTTAAAATTTCAAAAGTTAGATAATAATTATTAGAAAAATTGTGAGGTTTTAAGATTCTCATTCTTTGCCACTGCAAATGTAAACTGGCATGGTCATTTTGGAAAACAATCTGGTAGGATTTAGTTGCCATATATATTCTTACACCCAATGACTTCCAATGTGTGCTATTAAGTTAAGCATACCTCAACACAGAAAGTATGTATTTACACATATGTCAAGTTAAATTATACTGTAGGTGGGATCAGTTGCCCTGATTAGGAATGCAGACTCTTAAGTGAGATTCTAATTTTAATTGGTAATGTTAGTGGTCAGTTAGAATTCTAATCAGGAAGCCATGCTCTAGAGTCAGCTACTACAAAAACTTCAAAGATTTTTACCTTCCATTAACACTAGAAGATTTACTAAGATTAATACATGTTGGGAGTGGATTTTCATTAGTAAAATTAATAGTATTCAGGAGGCTTTTAATTCTTGCATAAATAGGATTAAGAGTTTATTTAGTCAAGGAGACTGTATGCTAAGAGTTGGTGCCCTAAAATGTCCTGTATCCTGCCACTGGTTCTCAGAGGATTCCTAGTTTCTTTTTACAAGAAGTGTTTTTTTTTGTTTTTTTGTTTTTTAATGCTTATTTATTTTTAGAAAGAGAGAGAGAGAGAGAGCATGTGCAAGAGAGAACCAGAGAGGAGCAGAGAGCAAAAGGGAAACAGAATCTGAAGCAGACTCCAGGTTCCAAGCTGGCAGCACAGAGCCTGATGTGGGGCTTGAACTTTTGAACTGCAAGATCATGACCTGAACCAAAGTCAGATGCTTAACCACTGAGCCACCCAGGCACCCCAAGGATTTCTAGTTTCTTGAGTTCAATGGATGATAGGCCATATCCTGTCATTGGAATATTGTCTTATTTTTCTGAAGTAAAGTTTTCATACAAGGCATTTTTGAAGCACCAAAGAAATACAGAAAGCTAAGAATTCATTGAGCTTACAGAAAAGATTATATTATTGTTTTGTTCTTGCTTATTGATAAATGTTCATTGGTCACAGAATGTGCTATAAGACTTGATTTAATTATAACTTCATGACAAGATTATAGGAAAGTAGGTGACTGTAATCCACATTTAAGTATGGGTGGGTTCTGAGTCCTATTACAAATAAGCTAACAGTCATATGAACCAAGTTGAATTAGATCAATTTAGTGGTCTTTAAACATTTTGCTCATAATCTCCCAAATGAATACTTATAAATTATGTTTCACAAATACTTTTAAGTTGACATTCAAAAATTTGATTAATTTCAATGAGATACAATTTCCAGATTTTTGTAAATATTGATATCATGAAATTATTAAAGTATCTATCCAATGCATCCAATAGAATCTAAGTATATTATAATTATGCACTTGACAGAATTAGAACAGTATCAAATCAGCATCTGAGAAAAAGGTCTTATCCTAATTACATTATACTCATTTTCTAAAGTTCAAGGACAATTTGTCATAGATAAGATTTTGGTAACATTTTGCCCAAAACCCTTATAGATATTCTGCTTTGGAAGAGTATAATATAATGGTCTTTATTGAAATAAATATCAGAAAAAAGAAATGATATTAGTCTACTGTTAATTTTTAAGGTTACCAAATGTATACTGATAATTTTAGTAAGTGCACTGCTGACAGTAGATTTCCAAATTTGTTTGCATTTTGTAAATCTAAATTAACCATTATATGGTGTTACATCTGTTAACAGCCCCAATGGTCAAAACAAGTTATATCCAAAATTAAGAAAAAAATAAATAAACTCTGTTTTTTTTTTAAGTTTATTTACTCATTTTGGCAGGCATCAGGGTGTGTGTGTGGGAGAGACAGACAGAGACAGAGAGAGAGAGAGAGAGAGTCCCAAGCAGGTTTGGCACTATTGCAGGGCTTGAACTCATGAACCGCAAGATCATGATCTGAGCTGAAGTTGGACACGTAACTGACTGAGTCACCCGGATGCCCCAAATAAACTTGGCCTTTACTGAAAGAAATAAAGAAGTCATCTAACAAAGGGCATGAATATAAGGAAGGATGAAGAATTGGGATCATTTCTGCAGTTACATAAATAATAGGGCAGCAATAGCCATGAAGTTTGCTTTTCTTCACTCATCTTTCCTATTCTACCCTACCTCTGTCGTCCAGATCAGCAAAACATACCAGGGACATTAAGTCATTCTGATAGAAGTGAAAGAGGGGCAGTGAATTAATTGTCATATTTTTTAAACAGACGATTCCAAATAAATGTCTTTTAAAATATATATCTGAGAAAGTGCAATCTAAAAATATTTTTTTAATGTTTATTTATTTTTGAGAGAGAGATAGACAAAAGTGTGAGTGGGGGAGGCACAGAGAGAGAAGGAGACACAGAATTTGAAGCAGTCTCCAGGCTCTGAGCCATCAGCACAGAGCCCAACACAGGGCTTCAACTCATGAACCATGAGATCATGACCTGAGCCAAATTTGGATGCTTAACTGACTGAGCCACCTAGGCGCTCCAAAAGTGCAATTAAAAAATATCTATATCTATCTATATCTATATCTATATCTATATCTATATCTATATCTATATCTATATCTATATCATCTATATCTATCTATATATATGTATGTGTGTATCTATCTATCTATATATGTGTGTGTATATAGATATAGATATAGATATAGATACAGATATATAGATATATAGATATATATCCGGAAATTTGGGTTCTATCTCTGTGTCTATCAGCCAATTGCTCCTGGACAGCCCAAGAGTCTGTCTCTGAACTTTGGTCTACTCTTTCTTAATGCCTTCATTATAAGAGTGTGCAACAGAGGTGCAGGTGGAGTTGGTCAGACTGTGGGCTAGAGAGAAAGAGAAGAAAGACAAGGTGATAGGTAGACAAAGAGAAGATGAAAAAGAGAAACCCGTGGCAAGTCTAGAAAGAAACATGCATGTAGGCATTGCTCTTCCATGATTTTATCATTTCAATTCCTAAGATTATTGAATGATACCACCCTGACATTTTTAATGAGAATCCATTATAGCTAGATAAGGAAGAGGGAGTCTATAGAGACAAAGTCGGCCAAATGGAGCCTGACCAATCCATTCATCTTTCACTGCAGTCACTGTTTGGCCCCAGCCTTCTAAAAATGAAAGATCCACATAGGCTAGTTAATCCCACTCAAGAAATGAAATCTGTGGGCCAACGGTGTCCGTGTCAACGAGGAGCCAGTTAGAAATTCAGAAGCTCAGATTCCACACCCATACCTGCTGAATCAGAATCTACATTTTAACCAGCGGCTGAAGGGATTTGCAAGTGGAGAGCCTCTGGTCAAATGCACAGGGAACCCCCTTACATATGTACTCCCAGAAGCTAACAGGCTGTTGTGCAGAGATTAAGAGAGTCCTTGCCTCAACTGCAGCTTACTAAGGCTCACTAGGCTCATGTGTATTTGCTTAAGGCCAGCATAGGCCTTTTATAAATCCCACAATGTCCCCTCGCCAAAGCCTAAGGTCTAAAGCTATATATCCTGGTGCCACAAGGCCTCCATGTGTTATTTTGTTTCATAAAATTTACCTAGTTTGTTTCTCAAGGTTCACATTTAACTGAACCACATGCAGGATTTTCATTTTCTTTAAATAACATAAAATTAAACATTTTAAGGGGGCCCTGGGTGGCTCAGTCGGTTAAGCCTCCAATTTCAGCTCAGGTCATGATCTCACGGTCCATGAGTTCAAGCCCTGCAGCGGGCTCTGTGCTGACAGCTCGAAGCCTGAAGCCTGTCTCGGATCCTGTGCCTTTCTCTCTCTGCCCCTCCCCTGTTCACACTCTGTCTCTCTCTCTCAAAAATAAATAAACATTAAAACATTTTTTAATTAAATATTTTAAAATGTACAATTCAGTGGCATTTAGTATGTTCACAATTCTGTGCAACCATCACCTCTATCCAATCCCGAAACACTTTCATCGCCACAAGAAGCAACTTCATACATGCTTGAACAGTCGCTCCTCTTTCCCCTTTGTCCAGGCCATGGCAACTGTGATTGGCTTTCTTTCTCTGTTGATTTACATACTCTGGACATTTCGCATGGATGAAATCATACAGTTCATACTCCTTTGTACCTGGTTCCTTTCATTTTGCATAGTGTTTTTGAGCTTCATCCATATTGTAGCATATATCGATACGAGATTTCATTCTTTTTATGGCTCAGTGACCTTCTGTTGTGTGGATATACCACTTTGTTTATGCATTCATCAGTTGCTGGGCATTTAGGTTGTTTCCAATTTGAGCTATTGTAAATGTTTCTAAGAAATTCATGTATAAGTTTTTGATTAAATACCTATTTCTAGTTCGCTTGGGTATATACCAAGAAGTGGGATTACTTGGTATCTTGTGGTTTCGGTTTGCATTTTCCTAATGACTAATGATGTTGGGCATCTTTTCATGTGCTTATTCCTCACTCGATTGTCTTCTTTGAAAATGTATCTTAACAAATCTTTGGCCCATTTTTGTTAATGGAAATATAACTGACATTAAACGTTATATTAATTGCAAGTGTACAATATAATGATTCAGTATGTGTATATATTACAAAAATGATCATCACAGTAAGTCTAGTTAACATCCATCACCACGCATAGTTACACATTATATTTTTGTGATGAGAACTTTTAAGATCTCCTCTCTTAGCAACTTTCAAATATATAACACAATATTATTAACTATAGTCACCATGTTGTACATTACACTCCCCCATTTTTTTTTTAATTTTTTTTTTCAACGTTTATTTATTTTTGGAACAGAGAGAGACAGAGCATGAATGGGGGAGGGGCAGAGAGAGAGGGAGACACAGAATCGGAAGCAGGCTCCAGGCTCCAGGCTCTGAGCCATCAGCCCAGAGCCTGATGCGGGGCTCGAACTCACAGACCGCGAGATCATGACCTGGCTGAAGTCGGACGCTCAACCGACTGCGCCACCCAGGCGCCCCAACACTCCCCCATTTTTTAAATGTTCATTTATTTATTTTACTTTTGCGAGAGAGAGAAAGCATAAGTGGGGGAGGGGCAGAGAGAGAGAGACAGAGAGAGAGAGAGAGAGAGACAGAATCCAAAGCAGGTTCCAGGCTTTAAGCTGTCAGGGCAGAACCTCAGGCAGGGCTTAAACCCACAAATCAGGAGATCATGACCTGAGCTGAAGTCTGAAGCTTAACTGACTGAACCACCCAGGCGCCCCTCCCCCATTTTTAAAAACTGGGCATTTTGTCTTTTTGCTGTTGAGTTCATTTGCACACTCATTCCAAATCTGATTTCAGAACCACCTGGGAGATAGATGTTGGAGGAAGTCAGATCTGCCTTATTATTGATGAAGCTGTAACAGAGGCAACAGCTGAAATGGGAGAGTTAAGTAGAGTGATTCTGCCTCCTTCTCCAGTTCAGATCCTGCACTGGCTCACCCAACACAGGATTGTTGCCTCCAGGATTTTATCCAGGATTGCTGCCTCATGTTGTGGTGGTTGTTTTTGTTTTTGTTTTTGTTTTTTTTTAATTTTTTTTTCAACGTTTATTTATTTTTGGGACAGAGAGAGACAGAGCATGAACGGGGGAGGGACAGAGAGAGAGGGAGACACAGAACTGGAAACAGGCTCCAGGCTCTGAGCCATCAGCCCAGAGCCTGACGTGGGGCTCGAACTCACGGACCGCGAGATCGTGACCTGGCTGAAGTCGGACGCTTAACCGACTGCGCCACCCAGGCGCCCCGTGGTGGTTGTTTTTAAATGTTTATTTACTTTTGGGGGCGCCTGGGTGGCGCAGTCGGTTAAGTGGCCGACTTCAGCCAGGTCACGATCTCGCGGTCCGTGAGTTCGAGCCCCACGTCAGGCTCTGGGCTGATGGCTCAGAGCCTGGAGCCTGTTTCCAGTTCTGTGTCTCCCTCTCTCTCTGTCCCTCCCCCGTTCATGCTCTGTCTCTCTCTGTCCCAAAAATAAATAAACGTTGAAAAAAAAATTTTTTTTTAATGTTTATTTACTTTTGAGAGAAAGAGAGCCAGCCAGGAAGTGCAGAGGGGCAGGGCAGGCCAGGGCGGGGGATCAGAAGCAGCCTTCCCACTGACAGCAGAGAGCCCACTGAGGGGCTCGAACACTTGAGCCGTGAAATCATGACCTCAGCCAAAGTTGGACCCTCAACCTTTGGAGCCACCCAGGCGTCCCTGCCTCACATTGTTTTGAATGGAGTGAGGCGAAAGAGATATCTTACTTTCAGCTTTTAAAATGGTTAGCTCTAACCACATGAAAAATATGGATCAATGGCTTTGATGAAGTAACTCATCCCACTTCCATGGAGATGAGTAAAGCATGGGTTAAGAGGCCACAATTCCTTAATAAGGAAAATTCTTCCTCCTAGGAACCAGAAAGTGGGGAAAAATCATCTCCCTATTTGAACCACCAGAACAAAAGTATTTTAATTTTAAAATCACTTGCTTATTTTAACAATGTAAACTTGACATTTACTAAATATCGAGGTGATTTTTTTCCACAGTCCTTCTCATTTTGGGTTTTAGATTGCATTCCTAAAACGAGTATGACATCGACTATCGGATTAAATGTTTATAAGAGTATTGTGACAGTTAAGGGACTAAAAATAAAAACAGACCACAATAGAAAATGTTTACATTGCATTTGGTTTTGTGTTCTTGAATTCTTTTTTATTTTTAGTTTTCTTGTTTACTTTGTCAGTCAAAATAAATTATGTGTTTGTTTCTGGAAGCATACAATAGTCTTGATTACCCCATTAAAGGGAGTCAAGCAGACACATTTCATGGTTGAAGTAATTCCTTTGGAGCATATTATTTGAAGTACCAGACAGTACGTGGAAAAGAACACTGCCTGCCTGACATGCTTTTGGGAACCTCCAGTGAATCAGCCATTATCAAGCTGTGGGCAGCACAGAGCATTCGCAGTTGTTCCTGGTGATTCTCACACTACTTGATTTCCTTAACATTTATGGTAGCTTCCTTGCTCTTCTGGAACAAAGGTCTTTCTGTAGTTTTTAACCCCCTAATGGTCTATATTCCATCCCTTTTGGCTTTAAATACGTGGAACGGTTTCTACTCCTCTTACTGCACTCTGTCTGATGCAATTTTTGCTACCAGATATCGTTCTGGGCGCATCAGAGAGCTTCCATGACTTATAAAGACAGCTCAAACTGAATTATAGTGCTACTTGAATTCATAGTCTGAGCAGGTCTTCTTTATAAAAGTCAGGACATGGTTGAGAAAGTGTGAGTCCTAAAGGCTGGACTTGAGAAATATGGGGAGATTCGGAAAAATCTAGTGACGTTTCTCCTTTAAATTCTACTGGGACTGTTCAGGAGCAAGCGCTTCATTTTCTTAGTCTCAGGGCATTAGATATCCTTTCTTGGAAATCCTTTATTGCCTTTATTTGAGGTATTTTTCTTATTCCTCAAAATGTGTTCTCCATACTTCTTAATAGCTTTAGATCCATAACTAGAGTTGAGTCCTACGTGCTCTATGTGAACAAATAAAAAGTATGGAAAAGGGAAAGGGAGCATGAAGACCAAAATAATCACAATATCTTTCAATGTATTTCAGCACAAACCTGGAGAATATTTATTAAAATAGATTCTATAGGTGTTAAACCAGAGAGGGACTAGACTAATAACACAGATGTAATTTTTTGATTGCATATTTATCAGAGGGTCTTTATTTAATGTGCTGGCTCAAACCCTAGGAGTAGCTTTAATTGTTGGTTGTCTAATGGAAATCTAGACTCGGTGGTATTTTATATTTAATGAACTTGAGATTCCAGAACTTTTTTTGTGTAATCCCAAGAAGAAATCTAAAGAATAAGAAGATAGAAATGTTGGAGTAGCTTTATTATGTGTAGCTGATTCAACCAGTCTCTACCAGATGCCTTGAAGAACCCTGAAGGACACTCCTCTGAAGCATTGACATATGTCAGTGAGGGGACCTCCAGCATCCTTGAAGAGCTCTAATGCAGTTCTTTGTGGGCCAGAGTTAATGGTAGATATTATACCATGAAACATATTCCTTAATTTTACTGGGGAGGAAGTAAGATCTGAGAATGCTAGAGGCCAAGTAACAGCACTTAATTTCTAGTAATGAGGTGGGACTGATTCTGTAATAAGTAGGAATGCTGGAGCAGTAATGAGAATGAAGTAACCTGTAGAGATCTTTAGAGGCAGCTAATTGATCATGCCAATTAGACAGTTGGGCAGCCTACAGAAGTCTCACTTGATCTCTACAATTACAAAAAAAAAAACGTAAACATGCAGACCTCCAGGTTTTCGAAGATATGTCGTACCACAATATCCCCTAAATCAATTCCCAGACCTGACTCAGTTCATGGATTCAAATTCACTTGAGGGGAAGATGAATATCATTGTGGATCAGGCAAAAGGGTCACAAGTATGAGCTCTAAATTTCCCTTTAATTTTAAGGGATCTATAGCCATTTTATGAGGCACTGGGGGAAGATAAACACAGAACACTGGCTCTGAGGTAAAGTTAAAATCTGGGGATCCAAAATGTCATGGTGTTCCATCAGTAAGAGAGGTTTGCTCTGTGAATATTTGTCAGCCTTTCTTTAACTACCCCAGTGTATACTCAAAGCGGCATCTACAGCAAGGATGGAGGTTATACATGAGCTCAAAATAAATGAATGTTTTACCCAGGTCATTTTTCCTTTGGTCCATTTGGCTTGAGAATCAACCCTCCGCTAATTTGTGAATTGGCAATTGACATAGGCATTCCCTGCAACTTTTAGAAGCCACCTTGGCTCACTGAAACCAGCTTGTGGGTGATTGTGGTAGGAAGGGTTAAGAGGTAACCCTGGAACAGATCTTCCTTTTCAAATAATAAAGTTTAAAAAAAAGTACCGCCTATCTGAGGTGATTATAAATATCATGGCATCCACCCAAGACTAGAAGGGTACAGGAGTAGTGAGTCCTGTTGAGTCTTCAGTTAACTCACCTATTAAGTCTGTGTGGAATACAGATTTATCTCAAAATAATAATAATAATAATAATAATAATAACAACAACAACAGTGGTCTATTATAGCTATATCAAGTGGTGACTCCAACTGCAGCTTCTGTTTCACATGTGATCTCATTACAGACAGAAGTCCATAGAGCTCATGAGGCATTGTTTGAAGCTACTGAGTATTAAGAACCTTTTTTTAAAGATTTTTTTAAAATGTTTATTTATTTTTGAGGGAGAGAGAAATGGAGCGCTAGCAAAGGAAGGGGCAGAGAGAAAGAGAAACAAAATATGAAGCAGGCTCCCGGCTCCAGCTGACAGCACAGAGCCTGATGATGCAGGGCTCAAATGCACAAACTGAGAGATCATGACCTGAGCCAAACATGACCAGACCCTTAACCAACTGACCCACCCAGATGGCCCTAGAACCCTTTTTGTTTTTGAAAGGGAAAGAGAAAAATAAAGCGCATGTGTGAGTGGGGGAGGAGAAGGTGGGGGGAGAGAATCCTAAGCGGAATCCATGCTCAGCAGAATCCACCATGGGGCTCTATCCCACGACCCCAGCATCATGACTTGAGCCCAAATCAAGGGTCAGTCTCTCAACCGACTGAGTTACCCAGCTGCCCCACATTAAGAACCTTTTTAAAAATACATATTGTTTAGCAAAAACCACTGGGAAACACTAATTTGCACATGGTAGAGAGCACACCATGCCTTCTCTGTTTCAACTTAAGGATATATGATCTATTTCTGTCGTAATCTTGTCCTCAAAATAATTGATAGGCTTCCCTTCTTACAAATTATCCACTATTGTCCACCATATTGGTAAATCCATGCTGTTTGTACCTTGTGAACAGGAAGGGGCAAATATCCTAGATATCTTGGTAAGACTTGTGCATACGAGAGGATAAGTGGTAGGTCTCCAGGAATACCACTCTATCTCCATATATACTAGACATATTGAGATGTTACCTTCAAGCATAAAGATATGTTGCTGGATCCTGTAACCCTTACCACCAAAAAAAAAAAAAGGTATTGTTTGGTGGGTCTCTGTGTATTTTTGGAAGCAACGTGTGAAACAAGTGAGTTTGCTGCTCCAATCTGAGGCAAATAGATAGGTTATATGGAGCTTCTGGCAAGTCTTGATAAAGAACCCATGGCAAAGACCCCATAACCATGCTTATTTCTGCAAATAATTAATCTCTTTGAGAAAGAGCCCCTGACCTGGCTGCTGATCAAAACTTACCATCTTAGAAAACATGAATTGTTGTCAAAACTGCCAAGTTATGAAGTCGAAGCTACATAACAACACTCAATTATCAAGCGGAAGCAGTTCGTGCAAGATTGGGCCTCACGCAAGCCCTGAAGGCAGAAGTAAATTTACATAAGCTGCATATTTTTGTGGCATCTACTCCAACTGCATTTAACCTCGTCCTCAACCTAAACAAAAACCACTTGGGGAATTCCCTACGACCAGTTACTGAGAGAAAATAACCAGGCAATACGCCGATGTTGGTCAGCAGTAGACCTGCAGTATTACAGTTCCTGAAGGAGAGTGAGAGGAAAAAATCCTCCAGTGGGCAGAACTTGGGCAGTCAATCCGCTTATTCACTTTTGGTGCAATAAAGGGGGGACGGCAATTCCTCTACAAGGAGCTAATTAAATGCCTGATGATTTCTTGAAATAAAAAAAATAGAGAATTGATGACAAGAAGGTTTGTGGATAGACCATTGGAATGGGACCCAATTTTTAGTATATTGTTGTTCTAACAGAATGCTACATATAAAGCCAGGAGGACTATATTAATAACCAGGTGGACAAGAATAGCTGATGACCTGTGAATGTTAGTCAGCTTTCTTCAGCTATCCCAGTGCTCACTCAAAGTGGCATCCACACAATGATGGAGGTTATACATGAGCTCATCGAATTAAATTTATCCTCACCCAAGCTGATTTGACTACTGTTAATGTTGAATGCCTAACCTTCCAACAGGTGACACCAACTCAAGCCCCTGCTAGGGCTAGGCAGAGAGGACCAACCAGCCATTTTTATACAGTTTGATTCTATTAGACTGTACCTATCATGGAGGAGGTTGAGATCTGTGATCACTAAAATATACATAGTTACTCTGTATATGGCTTTGTTTTCTCTGTTTAGCTTGCCCTGCCAGAGACACCACCCAGAGGTTTATGGAATGCCGTATTTACCATCATAGTATCCATCAGAGCACTAAATTTGACTGAAGAACACTTTTTACAGAAGACAGATGTGATGTGCTAGGCTGATCCCATGGGACCACTGATTGTATCATGTTCCCCCCCCCCTTACTCAAAAGCGACTGGCCTCATATTATAGTTGAAAGGATTATTGAAGCCTCAGTTATTGTACTGGTCAGAATAGGATACTCTCCCACATGATGCAGTACATGAATTAAACTGATATAGATACTATAACTGGCTCTCCCATAGGTACCCAGTTTCAAGAACCAAGAGAGGAAGTAGAAAAGCCTTGTCTTACTATTATTCCTAATGAATTACCTGAAGACTCTGTGTTTCTCATCCCTGAAATGGTAGGTTCTTTTCGTTGTGAAGGTGTTGTTTCCCAAAAGATGAATGCTTCCATCAGGAGATAAAACAATGGTCTCATTTAGAAGTTGAGACTGTGGCCTGGCCATTTGTGGCTTCTTTTGCCACCATGCCAACATGAGAGTAATTGATCTTGATTATTAAGGGGCAGTTGGGTTGTGTCTATAAAATAGGGACAGGAGGAGTTTATATGGAACATATAGCATGTATTATACAATACTTAATATGTAATGGAATATGTAATATAAAACATGGAAGGTTTATCACATACAAACATATATTCACAGCTCCGTTATTGACTTTTTACCATGTGCTAACATTAGGATAAAAGTATTACATGTTTATCTTTATTAATCTTCTCAATAGCAGTCAGAGATAGGTATTTCCATTTTTTTTCTCTGTTTGCAGAGGACACTGAGACTTAGAAACGTTGAGCAATTTACCCAAAGTCACAAAGTTATTAAATGGAAGAGGCAAGATTTTAACACAGAGTTATGATTCCGAAGCCCAAACTTAACTGACACATTAAAACAAGCAAAATTCCACTATGCAAGACACATGAATGTAGTGCCCATTTGCAACATCTACTTTCAACATTTCCACTGAAATTGAAGATGTAAAGGAAAGTAAAAGCATGAAACAAATGTTTAACTAAAAAATCATAAAAAGAGAAAACAAAGAATACAGATTCAAATTTAATAAGCAAATGGAGGAAATTAATGAATAACGACACAAAAATGGCACATAAATCTAAGAGGTACTCATATGAATGACTAAAACGTGATAGGTTTATATCTAGTGTTAACAGGCATGGAGAATATTTATAAGATTGATAAATTGATATACCCATTGATAAATTGACTGCCCATTGATATACAAGAGTTGATGAGCACAGTCACAGATGCAAGTGTGGTTCTGTACAGCATTATTCTTGTTCATTAATCAACATTCTTGCCCCACTGAATTGATTTTCAACCTTGCCTATTACCTCGTTTCCGATCTTTTCCTGTCTAAAATATATTTTGATTCTGTTTTTCAAAGATTTATTTTCCTCTATTTACCTGCCATTTATACATATCCAATAACAAGAATATTCTAAACTTAAAGGAAACATCAGCAATTAACCCCATCCCTGAATCATAAATGTTCAATTTAGTCTTGTAAAACCTCTTGGCCTACTGAAAGAGTAATATTCCACCATAAATCAATAAGAAAAAGCCAGGTATAAGAAATAAGCAGAGGTGAGTTCACAGATTTATTCTAACACACACGTACGCAATTATTGAAACAGTCCTCTGTACTGTTTTTGAATATAATTTTTGCATGCACTTTTTTTTTTTTTTTCAACGTTTTTTATTTATTTTTGGGACAGAGCGAGACAGAGCATGAACGGGGGAGGGGCAGAGAGAGAGGGAGACACAGAATCGGAAACAGGCTCCAGGCTCTGAGCCATCAGCCCAGAGCCTGAAGCGGGGCTCGAACTCACGGACCGCGAGATCGTGACCTGGCTGAAGTCGGACGCTTAACCGACTGCGCCACCCAGGCGCCCCTGCATGCACTTTTAATATATTACAAAGCTGTCTAAGTTTGCAGTATTTGAGGAGCATATTATGGCAGCTGATTCACGAAACAATATATTCTTCAGGACAAAATTAGCATCATTACTATCATTACCAGAATCCAAAAGTAGATAAGCTGTTATGTTTATTGCACTGTCCTTTCAAAAGACTGTTAAGCAAATTTCATCCCTCTCCACTAAAAAATACAAAAATGGAAATTCATGCAACCCTTACCTGATGTAATATTTAACTAAAAAAAAAACCCTTATAATTATATAAGATCCATATCATATCTACACACACACAGCACACAATATCCCTAACTTTGCATGTCTGTAAGTTACATACAAGAATCATTTTTACTTTATTCTGTAACTGCCCACATATAACAGAGATTAAATGATGGAATCTCTCTATTTTAACATCTGGCCAGCGAGGAATAAAGGTGAATCCACAGGGAGAAATGATCACATTGCATTTGCTTAATTATGAAAGTTTTTGTGGAGGATGTAAATGTGGGAAAGAGTTTTGAATGACGGTACGTGGGAGGATCAGAAGAAAGGACATTTCTATTTAAAAGGTGGTTTCAAAACACAGTGTGTGTGTAATAATAAAACATAGGTTTGCCTGAATAGAGTGAGAAGGCAGGCTTGGAGGCAGGTGTACATTCATGGCATTCTGTATTTCTCCAACTTTTGTTCACATTTTTGTTGCTATTCATTGTATCGACCCCTGCAAGATTATTTAGAGTGCTTAGTCCATTTTAGTCCATTTCCAATTGTAAAGCTGTTATACAAATTGGAGCTGTCTTCCAGTAATGGTGGATAAATTAAGTATTATGGTTTGGGAAACTGGTTTTCAGGTTGCACAAGAACTAGGAGATTCTTATCTTTCTCCTCCCTTCTCTTTCTTTAAATAGAAGTCTATATTCAGCACTTCAGTGGCTGTCAGAAATTTTTGCCACTACCTACTCTAAAAAAGATATTTTATTCTATAATCTCAACATATGTGTGTTTACAATATAAATATATTTATATCTTATGTAATATATTACACATATGTGTGATGTATTTCCCATATATAATTACTCATTATGTATATGGGAACACAGACTTTCTGAAATAGCACATACTTTTTCAGTTTGTAATGTCTGTGTATTTTTGTACCATTCTAGTCTAGTTTATGTCAGGAATTTCTTTGTAATCTTGATCACAGTCAAATTAATGCGATGACTCATTAAGTGGGTCACACTCACAGTTTGGAAAATGCGGCCCCTCCTCGCACACAATCAGGGATATAGCTTGAAGCAGTTCCTGCCCCGGGCACACCACCCACTCCTTCGTCCCGTCCTGTGCAGCGTTCCCTGGTTTTCATGTTCTTTCACTCCACATATATTCCTAGCACCTCCATTTTAGAAATGGACACAAATACGGTATCCGATTTGCAACTCCTTTGTTGAACCGGGGAGCTAAGTATCCGTTCCTGTGTATTGTTCCCTGCGCGGGCTCTCACCGCCCTGCGGGTGCCACCAGTTCTCTGTGAACTTCCGGAGAGCTGTGGCGGCAACAGCCCTGGAGTCCTCCTTGCACGCCCCTCGACTCTGCACACTGAAAATGGTAACATCATCATCATCATCATCATCATCATTAAAGCACCACTACAGTCCCTCTTTTTCAAGATTTAACCTTATACTGACATGGATACAGGATGTAGGATTGAAATTTCATAGAAATAACTAAGATGAGAGTGGTGTGATAGAAATAGGGCAAAATGTCGCTTGGGTAGCTCAGTGGGTTGAGCGTCTGGCGGGGCTCAAGTCATGATCTCATCGGTCTTGAGTTTGAACCCCGAGTTGGGCTGTGTGCTGACAGCTCAGAGCCTGGAGCCTGCTTGGGATTCTGTGTCTTCCTCTCTCTCTGCCCCTCCCCCTCTCATGCTCTGTCTCTCTCAAAATAAATAAACATAGAAAGAAAGAAAGAAAGAAAGAAAGAAAGAAAGAAAGAAAGAAAAAAGAAAGAAAGAGAAGAAAGAAAGAAAGAAAGAGAAAAAGGAAGGAAGGAAGGAAGGAAGAAGGCAAAATCTACCTCCAAAACATAAAAACAATGCCGAAAGTGACAAAAGACCTTATTCAACAATCATTTGAATCCTATTCCAAAACTATGAAAGCCTGAATGTTTTTACGTGTGTATGCAACAAAAGTCTAACCATAAAATCAAGCAGAAATAGTCTCATCAATAATTCAATGTCTGAAATTAAAAATAAAATAAAATAAATGGAAGTATGTCTATTAATGTTTCCTGTAATAGAAATGTAGCTTATCCTAGGATTTTGGGTACTTCATATGTAATACTCAAAAAAAAAATAAATAAATAAAAGAAGAAATTCTTCCATTTTTTAAATTTAGTCAGCCTAGTCTATCAAAGTCTCCTAATTAAGACTATTTCTCTTTTCACTTTGACTTTATGCTTGAATTCTTTATTTGCTAAAATAGAAAGAAAATTATTAATATCTCTTTTGGGTTTTTTTAATGTTTATTTATTTATTTTGAGAGAGAGAGCACAAGCAGGGGAGGTGCACAGAGAGGTGGGGGGAGAGAGAGAGAATCCCAAGCAGCTCTGGGCTGTCAGTGCAGATCCCAACATGGGGCTGGAACTCAGGACCCACAAGGTCATGAGCTGAGCTAAAATGAAAAGTCAAATGCTTAATCACCTGAGCCACCCAGGTGCCCCATAATATCTCTTTTAATATTTCAATACTTGAAGTGTCTGATAATAGTAATTTTTATAGTGTAATTCTGCCCCCCAAAACCATCTTAAGTTCAATATAATTTAATTATGCATAATTACATTAATTAAGTATTGATTATTAATTACTTATATATTTATATAAAATGTATAATTATATAACTATTATTATTTATTAAATATATTAAATATAATAGTGTTGAGGAGGTTTTTTCCTTCAAGCTTTTATTTATATTCCAGTTAGTTAACATAAGCATAATATTTGTTTCAGGTATACAGTATAGTGATTCAACACTTCCATACAATATCCAGTGCTCATCCCAACAAATGCCCTCCTTAGTTCCAGTCAGCCATTTAACCCATGTCCCAGCCTACCTCTCCTCCAGCAACCCTCAGTTTGTTCTCTATAGTTGAGAGTCCGTTTTATGGTTTGCCTTTCTCTCCCTCGTTTTGTTTCCTCCATGTTATCTGTTTTGTTTCTTAAATTCCACATATAAGTGAAATCACATGTGTTTGTCTTTCTCTGACTGACTTATTTTGCTTAGAAAATACTCCCTACCTCAATCCATGTCATTGCAAATAGCAAGATTTCATTTCTTTTTTGATGGCTGAGTAATATTCCATTGTATATATGTATATACCACATCTTCTTTATCCATTCATCAGTTGATGGACATTCGGACTCTTTCCATATTTTGGCTATTGTTTGTAAGACTGCTATAAATATTGGGGTGCATGTGCCCCTTCGAACCAGTACTTTTGTATCCTTTGGGTGGTAATTGCTAGATCTGAGGTTACTTCTATTTTTAACTTTTTGAGGAACCTCCATACTGTTTTCCACAGTGGCTTCACCAGTTTGCATTCCCACCAACAGTGCAAGAGGGACTCCCTTTTTCGGCATCCTTGCCAACAATGGTTTCCTGTGTTGTTAATTTTAGCCATTCTGACAAGTATGAGGTGATATCTCACTTTGGTTTTGATTTGTATTTCCTTGAAGATTAATGATGTTAAGCATCTTTTTCATACGTCTGTTTGCCATCTGTATGTCTTCTTTGGAAAAATATCTATTCATGTCTTCTGCCCCCTTTTGAACTGGATTATTTGGTTTTTTAGTGTTGACTTTGATAAGTTCTTTATAGATTTTGGATACTAACCCTTTATCAGCTATGTCACTGACAAACATCTTCTCCCATTCTGAAGGTTGCCTTTTAGTTTTGTTGATTGTTTCCTTCGCTGTGCAGAAGCTTTGTATCTTGAGAAAGTCCCGATAGTTTATTTTTGCTTTCGTTTCCCTTGTCTCAGGAGACAAAGCAAAAAAGAACATCCAATGGAAAAAAGGCGACTGCCAACAAATAGTGTTGGGAAAACTGGACAGCAACATCCAAAAGAATGAAAGTGAACCACAAATTCGGAATGTATGAAAAATCTAAATGTGAGACAGAAAACCATCAAAATCCTGGAGGACAACACAGGCAGTAACCTCTTTGACATCAGCCATAGCAACTTCTTACTAGATAGTGTTGAGGAGTTTTTAGAAAGGAAAAGCAATTCTCAAGAAATCACGACACAAAGAAATAATAAACTACATGTTATAGTAAATACATGGGGCATTAATTTCTACTGAGGCTTCATTCAGTTAAACATTTATTGGACATTTATGATTTTCTATATAATGTTTTAGGTTTCAATCACATTGCTTGACTACTGAACCTATTAACAGACTATCACATAAATACTATAATGCTACTGAAGGACAAGAGAACCAAACGTAAGAGAGCCCTGATGTTGCTATTGCTGCCTTGGGAATGAGAAAGAAGATTGTGGCTCAGAAGTAGATTCCGTTTCTCTAAACCACTGCCAAATGGGAAACAGCAAAATCAACTTGCATTAGCCCTGATTAAAAAGACATCCATGAATATGGATAAATTAAATGTTCCAATGATATTTTTAATAATGACTTGTATGGGCACGTGACATGTACATATCCTTATTAAATTGAAAGATAATACAGAAGTGAAAACTTGTATGCTGGGTGACAAAATAAGAACTCAAGAAATTTTCTATAGATTGAACGATTGAAAAAATATGCCCCAAACCAGACAATGTTATTTAACACATTAAAATATCAAATCCCACATTTAGGTTCAAAGAATCTTTTGAATCATATGGTATCTAGAAAACCACAGCATCTGGTTGAATACAAGTCTATAACATGTACCAATGTGGAACCCTGGAAAGATGTTAACGTAAGCTCAGACTGTTATGCAATGTTCAGACCTTAAAAAGGAATCATTTCTTTGCATAGGTTAAGCCACATCTATGTTATTCTGTTTATCTTTAGACACAACTCTTTTTTTTTTTTTTCAACGTTCATTTATTTTTGGGACAGAGAGAGACAGAGCATGAACGGGGGAGGGGCAGAGAGAGAGGGAGACACAGAATCGGAAGCAGGCTCCAGGCTCCGAGCCATCAGCCCAGAGCCTGACGCGGGGCTCGAACTCACGGACTGCGAGATCGTGACCTGGCTGAAGTCAGACGCTTAACTGACTGCGCCACCCAGGCACCCCTAGACACAACTGTTTTTTAAAAAAGAATTAATTTTTTTAAATTATTTTTGAGAGAGAGAGAGAGCACACTAGCAGGGGAGTGGCAGACAGAGAGAGAGAGACAGACTCTGAAGCATGCTCCAGGCTCTAAGCTGTAGGCAAAAAGCCCAACGTGGCACTTGAACTCATGAACCATGAGATTATGACCCGAGCCAAAGTCGGACACTTAACCGACTAAGCCACCCAGGAGCACCTGGACACAAGTCTTAATGGACAAAATTGAATTATATTGCCCAGAAAAGAACAACCAGGATGGTAATGGGTTTTTGCAACTACGGGAAATAGCAGTAAAGGGAAATGGAGAAGGGGGTGGGGGGGAGTATGCTAAATCTTTCCAACATGGAAGTTTTATCATATGAATGAAGGATTGTATTTATTCTCTGAAACTCTGCAGAATAGGACTAGAATCAATGTAAAGAAAGTGGGGAAGCACATTTTGATTAAGTATGAAGAATAAAATTGTGACAAAGCTGCCCAACAATGGAAAACATGTATCATATGTTGATGTATTTCACCTATGTCATTGGGAGTATTCCAGCAGCTGTTTTCCCTTAATATTGTCAAAGGCATTCATATAGCAAAATTATTTTATTATTTCTATGGCATTCTAGGATTCAAGTTCCATTCTTGCGGGATAGCACAGCTTCATTTAGAGACGAGAGCTCTCTAAGTGAGACATAATGTTCTTGAATTGCTTTGTCTAAAAGAATCTCAAACATACTCAAATATAAACTTTAAAACTGATGTTCATATAACCATATGCAAAATCATGTCTGATTACTTCATTGTCTCACTCCATCTAAAACAGCAAGATTTCCTTTTTAAAAAGGTGAGTCCAAATTTGCAAAAGATTTAGATTTTGCAACATAAGCACTCAAACAAGAAGAAAGAAAGAAAGAAAGAAAGAAAGAAAGAAAGAAAGAAAGAAGAAAAGAAAAAGAAAAAGAACGGGAAAAAAAGAATCCAAAGTCTGTACTATCTGTAACTTTTCAGACATCACAAAATTTTACCAACCCCAAGCACACAACACTTGAAAATGCAAAACAATGGGGTGCCTGGATGGCTCAGTCAGTTAAGCTTCAGGTCATGAGCTCACAGTTGAGGAGTTTGAGCCCTGCATCAGGCTCTGTGCTGACAGCTCAGAGCCTGGAGCCTGCTTTGGATTCTGTGTCTCCCTCTCTCTCTGCCCCTCCCCAACTCATGCTCTGTCTCTCTCTGTCTCTCAAAAATGAATACAAATTTTTAAAAAATGTAAAAACAAACACAATAAAAACAGAAAGAAAAAAAAACAGATTCACTGACAAGCTAATACAGAAAATTTGTCTTATTAACAAGTATAGTACTGGCTTTTCTAAAGGGAAAATTTTGTGGGCCTTAGTTATAGAAAGAAAAGCGACATTGTAATATATAATGCAGAAAAAAAAAAGTCTGGGGGCACCCAGACTTTAAGCACACTTAAAATAAGAAAATGCCCCAGGGGTGCCTGGGTGGCTCATTTGGTTAAGCATCTGACTCTTGGTTTCCACTCAGGTCATGATCTCATGGTTCATGAGATCGAGCCTGGCATCAGGCTCCATGCTGACAGTGTGGAGCCTGCTTGGGATTCTCTCTCTCCCTCTCTCTGTGCCTCCCTTGCTTGCTTGCTCTCTCTGTTATTAAATAAATAAACATTTTATAAAAAAGAAGCCTGCACCGTATTTTTATAGAGTACATTCTTTATTCTTTCTCCATAATAGAAAAAAAAATCAGTTGATTATGGGTTGCATGGACATGCTGTTTAAAACAAAAAGTTGACATCTGGATCCAGCCCAAGGAATAAAAGCATCACCTTATATATTTACTCAGGAGTCACAAAAGTTCATTTTAAGGTTAAGAAACTTGCACAGTAGAAAGTTTTTATGAAAGTTTATTCTAAG
Source organism: Prionailurus viverrinus (assembly GCF_022837055.1). Taxonomy (NCBI): domain Eukaryota; kingdom Metazoa; phylum Chordata; class Mammalia; order Carnivora; family Felidae; genus Prionailurus; species Prionailurus viverrinus. Next base: position 72,524,229 of record NC_062564.1, read on the forward strand.
TTTGGCTACAGCATATGTATATAAAATGCCTAAAACTGAATCCTTGATTGGGCAAATATAGTGCCTTTGAAGTTACATAAACTATTTAGTAATACCTTAGCATTCATCATTGCTTTTTTTAAACATGAAGAGCTTTAATTTATGTTATTTTTAGTGCCTGTGACCTAATGGATTTCCTGAAGGGCACTATATTAAATAGTGCCTTCCTAATGTTAGGAATAATAGTTATAGAATTAAGGAAATTTGAAATGTTTTACTTTGACTCACATAAGAATATTTTTCCTTTTACATTTTAAAACAATTTCTCCTTTCTTTAACCCTTAATGTTTCTTTTTAAACACTGAAGAAAATATTTTATGTTCATGTTTTTACTTGATATGCAGTTTTTAAGTTTCTGCCAATATCTGAAATTTATTAAAAAAAAAAGATACATGGATAAAGAAATTGTGGTTTATATACACAATGGAGTACTACATGGCAATGAGAAAGAATGAAATATGGCCCTTTGTAGCAACATGGATGGAACTGGAGAGTGTTATGCTAGGTGAAATAAGCCATACAGAGAAAGACAGATACCATATGTTTTCACTCTTATGTGGATCCTGAGAAACTTAACAGAAACCCATGGGGGAGGGGAAGGAAAAAAAAAGAGGTTAGAGTGGGAGAGAGCCAAAGCATAAGAGAATCTTAAAAACTGAGAACAAACTGAGGGTTGATGGGGGGTGGGAGGGAGGGGAGGGTGCATAATGAGTATTGAGGAGGGCACCTTTTGGGGTGAGCACTGGGTGTTGTATGGAAACCAATTTGACAATAAATTTCATATATTGAAAAAAAAAAAGATACAATAAAGTTGCACCGAATAAAATGAGAAGCAAAATTTAGCAAGCCAAATCGCATCTTATAAAGGAGCAATAAGGGTACCCAACTAATGAATAAATCTAGGTGAAAACTGTTCTTATGCCTTTATGTTTTTATACATATGCTGTAAAAACTTTTCTGGAAGGCATTTTGGCAATAACTACAAAGCCAGTTAAGGTACAAATACTTTGAACCAGTGATTCCACCCCTAGGAGTTTACCCAAAGTAAATAACTAAGGGGGCGCCTAGGTGACTCAGTTGGCTGAGGGGCCAACTCTCGATTTCAGCTCAGTTCATGCTCCTAAGGTAGGGGGATGGAGCCCTGTGTCAGGCTCTGTGCTGAGTGTGGGGTCTGCTTAAGACTCTTTCTGTCTCTCTCTGCCCCTCTCTCCCGCTCGTGCTCTCGCTCTCTCTCTAACATAAATAAATAAATAAATAAATAAATAAGACCCAATGTTTATTCAAAGTTGCTCATAAAAATTGGGAACAGTCTAAAGGACTATCAGTAATAATTTTAGAATATACATAATTGTATAACTATAAAGTAATGCACAATTCAAATTGTAATTAACATGAAAGGATTTTCAAGTGAAAAGATCAGGTTCTAGAAGCATACATGTAACCTGGACATTTTCATGTGAATAGAAAAAACAGTATGGAAAAGAAGGCTAACTATTAACAATGACCATGGCTGAGTTTGGGAGAGTCAGGAATAGTTTGGGGTATGAGCAGTTATGCAAAGTCTTTTAAAAATATTTATTAAGATTATATTTTCTTGTCACATTAAACTACTAAATTTCTAACATTCTAATATAAGGAAAAAGCTGATCATTCAATAAGCTTCATGAAAATTATTTTAAAAATGGTTTATTTTTCAATGTAATTTTTAATCACTCTAAGCAAAATAAAATAGCTCCAAAATATTAACGGTTATGTTCCTGTTGTATTCCCTGGTGCTAAATCCTTTGCTGCCATCTTTTGGAAGTAGGTTTCTAATGCATGCCATGGGATTTCTCTTCCCTTCTGGAAAAGACTTCCCAAAGGAGAAAAACAAAGAAAAATTACATTCTTGCAGGAGTGCAACGCTAAAGCAAAATTAGCTTTTCTGTATAGTGTGAAGTATTTGTCTTACATTATCCCCAGCTGGATTCTGGCCTCTCTTTGAAAATCCTGAAAGGGGTGATCTTTTACAAGGAGATTCTGACTGAGCAATGCCTGGGCTTTCCTCAATGCCGCGTCTTAATTCTACAAAAACTCACAAAATTTTTGTGCAAAACTTTTTTTTGTCTTTTCTACCCCTAAACCAGATTTGTCTTAGAGAGAAGGTGCACAAAGCAGGAAGGTTTTGAGCAGTTCTGAAAACGTAGATGAAAAGGGAGCTACAGTTGGAAGATGACATGTAAAACTACCTTACACCTTGTGGGCTAACAGATCAGGAAAGAAAGAACATACTAGCTCAACTTCAGAAGTAGGAATAATTGAGTTCTGTCTTTGAAACGTTACCAAAGCTGAAGATTTCTTAAAACTTCAGGAACATCGTAAGATGTATAAGTAACATCGTAAGCATGTATAATGCTGGTATATTTGACTAAAAATGGCCAGCTTCCCTCACTCATCAGAAGCTGATAAGCACTTTTAATCAATTTTAATCACTTAAAATCACTTTTAATCAGCGTAAAAGTCTTGGCTGGTCATGGCTGTCTTTCGTCAAGATTCGAATACTTCCCTTCTGTTAAGTTCTCACCCCACAAGCTGCATTTTGAGAAATGCACTTGTATCTGGGTGCTTCCTCTCATTCCTTTCTGCCCTCCGCACTCAGTGTTTAATGTAAATATAGTCTTTTATCAATTGACATGGAAGGGGATTTGCTTTTTGTAGCACGCTTCTCAGAATGCCAGACAGGTGCTTCATTTATTCACCCAGGGCCAGCTGTGAGTATACAAGATCCTTTGTCTCTTTCTAACTTGTGCTGCCAGTCCCAAGACAATAAATAATTTGCCTGCTGAGGAGAGGGCAGGGAACTTTTGAAGAAAGAGTCACTCCTCAGATGCTTCTTGATTGAAAATAGATCTCATTCTCTTTGTCACCCAAAAGGGGGCACACTATCACTTTGTTCAAATGCTTGAATCTACAATGAGATAGACTCCATATTCAATGACCATTTCTTCTGCTTAAAATATACTTCTGATCCTTCCTTTTCTCCTAAACTCATTAATCAACTCACGCTTAATTTCTCTTTGAAAACTTTGTGTCTCCAGGAAGAATTCTTTGCTCTTTCCGGACAGCATCTCTCTTGGTACTTCTACAGAGAAATTAGCATGATGTAAAATCACCACTGTTTGCCCAACCTTCCAGCTATCTCTGGTCTGTAAGATCCCTAGGCAGAGCTCTAGTCTGGTTTACATTTGAACTTCCAAAATCTGACCAAGAATGTTATTGACATGGGTGTACCTACTGAATACATGAATGGATGAGTGAAGGCAAGGCTGAGCAATGAAAAGGGCATAAACTCAAAAAATATTTGCAAAGCAAATACGTCTGAGATCAAATGTATTTTGGAAAATGAAAAAAAAATGTTACATGAGCTACGGAAGTTTTGTGTGTTGCAGTGTTGTATTTACTTTTTTTTAATTGAATATATGTGATCTTGTTTTGGAATGCTTCAAAAATTATTTTTCAGTTTAAAATGCTATGTGTTTATTCATGAGTTCATTAAACAATTGTGTATTTATTGCAAACTGTGTTAGATAAAAATAATAGTATTAATTCAGGTGTCATATGTTGTTATTAACATATACTGAAGCTACCTGAAAATATTGATAAAGTACATAATATTCTGCAGCCTAAGGTAATAGAAAAATACTGTGCTTTACGTCTTGTGTACAAAAAGTTCAGGTTAACTGTCTTTGTTTGCTGTAGCTTTGTAAAGGATAGCTTAATATTGTTTATTAATTATTTTGTACTAAGTTGAAAATAAAAATCTAGTGGGTACTGTGGAAAGGACAGGATCTTTTCTTTTTTAAAAAATTTTTAAACATTTATTTATTTTTTGAGAGACAGAGGAGACAGTGTTAGCGGGTGAGGGGCAGAGAAAGAGGGACTCACAGATTCTGAAACACGTTCCAGGCTCTGAGCTGTCAGCACAGAGCCCGATGCAGGGCTCGAGCTCACGAACTGCAAGATCATGACCCGAGCCAAAGCCAAATGCATAACTGACTGAGCCACCCAGTAGCCCCAATGATCTTTTCTTAAAGGTTATTTTCACTAATATTTTTCATGAATTTTCTTTTCTTTTTCTTTTTTTAAGTTTATTTATTTATTTTTGAGGGGAGGGGAAGGGACAGAGAGAGAGGGAGAGAGAGAATCCCAGGCAGACTCTGTGCACAGAGCCTGATGCAGGGCTCTGATCCCACAAACAGTGAGATCATGATCTGAGCAGAAATCAAGAGTCAGATACTTAACCGACTGAGCCACCCAGGTTCCACATGAATTTTGTTTTCTTAAATTACATCTAAGTGAAAACTATATATTAGCTCAATGCATAAAAAATGAGCAGAGTTTTTTTGAATGAACATAAATATATAACATGAAAAATTAGGACTTCGCATAGTAGGACAGTGTGGACGCTGTCTTCTTACTGTGGGCACGGGTACCATGATGGAATCATATTTGTTTATCCATAACTTCTATGAAATAGAAAGTTAATAGTAACTGTAAGAATGGATAATATTTCTCTTATGCAAAGACACAAAAATGTTTGAAAACATCAAACTTAAAGAAATATTGATCAAACTGAGTTTTCCACACAAGTAAACTATGAACAGAGCACAATATTTTTAAAGTTGCATTGTAAATACTGTTAAAAGTATAGTTTTTAAACTAAATTTCCTAGTTCTTGTGATGTACATTTAGCTTTCAATACATTAATTTATTAAATACATATCTGGGGGCACCTGGGTGGTTCTGTCGGTTCAGCACCTGACTCTTGATTTCGGCTCAGGTCAGGTCATGGTCCCAAGGTCATGGGATCAACCCCTGCCACCCCTGTCATGGTCTGTACTGAGTGTAGAGCCTGCTTGGGATTTTTCTCTCTCTTTCTCCCTCTGCTCTTCTCCCCCACTCTATCTAAAATAAATAAATAAATAAATAAATAAATAAATAAATAAATAAATAAATAGATAAATAAATAAAATCTCAATGTGATTTATTTGTAAATAATTGTTGCATAAGTAAAAAATTAATAAATCTTAGAGATATGGGGAAAAATACCAGGAACAAGTTTAATTTCTAGTCAGGGAATTCACTTGGACAATTTAGCAAGGACTAAGTCTTTTTTAAGTTAAAAATAGTAGAGGGACGCCTAGGTCACTCAGTCACTTAAGTGGCTGACTTTGGCTCAGGTCATGATCTCAATGGAAGAGTTGGAGGCCCAAGTCAGGCTCTTTGCTGCTGCTTCAGATTCTGTGTCTCCCTCACTCTCTGTCCCTACCCCCACTCACATTCTGTCTCTCTCAAAAATAAATAAACACTAAAACTTTTTTAAAAAATAAAAAATAGTAGAAATCATGTTATTTCGAAGTCTTTAAAGAATTGCTTCTGTCTTTCGTTTGTTTAAGGATTCGCTGTACTAAGTAAGTGATGTCTATATTGGTTACTTCAGCAGAATGTGGTCCCCCAGTCTATGAGACTATTTTGTTCATTGCCTGCCTTGATTTTAACCAGATTATCCATCCACTTCGTATACAAAGAAGGGGGGGGGGGGGACTTTCCATGAAAGAAACACTTGGAATGGGTTTTCAGCTGTGTGAACAAGGGACTTTGTGACTGTTGCATAAAAAGTGTATCTAATATTGACTGAAGGCCATCTCAGGCCTCTTGCGGGTGTTCCACCTACATTATTTCATTCAATACTCACAGCAACCCTCTAAAGTGGCTTTTTTTTTTTTCAGAAGAGGAAACGGGGTGGGGGGGGGCGGCAAAATTTGCATGACATCTCACGGGTATAGAGAAGGAGTGCCAGGATTCAATGGGGGCAGTTGGTCTCAGTCTGCAAATGTCTCTCTGTAGCTATTCTGTCCCATCTGTCAGTACACTACTCCGATTCGCAAAACTTCAAATCCTAACTCTGACAAAACGGTGACTGTGCTTTGACTTAAACAGGTGGAGGTAAGGGCTCTCAGTCCTCTAGCAAGCGCAAGGCTTGGTCCCGGGTGGGAGCCTGGGGGTCCTGTCTCCTAGGCAACTGCAGTAGCACTGTAGGCTTTAATGCACCCTTTCCCCAGGACCCAAAGGGGTGACGTCATTTCCTCCGTCTGGGCGGTTGCCCCAGCGACGCGTCAGGCGGAAGAGCGGTGTCGGGTACCCGAGAGACCTGGCGGTGAGGAAGTCACTTCCTCCCAGAGACGCTGTTTCCTAGCAACCTCCTCCCATCTCCGCTTTTAGTCCCTCCTCTTTGCTCAGACCTGTGACAGTCTCCTAGAGCCGGCAGGCCCAGGCCGTGGCGAGAGGCTCTTGCCCAAGGCCAGGCGCTCAGTCCCTGATGTAGCGGGGAGCTCACCGCAGGATCGGCTGGGTGGGTACAGAACACGGGTCCCGGGGTCTCGGAGGAAGGGGACTGGGACAGCGCTCGGAGTGCACGGGCCGGTCAAGTGCTGGGACCTGGGCTGTCTGTCGGCGCGGTGCAGTGCGGAGCCGGCGGGGACCCGGGTGCCACCTGGCCTGGCAAGAGCGGTCCCCGGCCGCGCGATGCAGTGGATGGCGGGGTGACGGAGGCCCGAACCTCCACTCCTAGCACGAGAAAGGTTCACGGGCCCACTTGTGCAGTGATTTTAATGCTGCCTATCACGGAGGCTTCGTTTTGTTTTTAGCTCGCCCTATTAGCACTTTTATGGGAAGGAAGAGTGACTGGAAAAAAATATCGCTATTGCAGTTTAGCATTATGATCTTTGTCTTTCACTAGAACTGTACGCAAGGTTTTTTTGTTTTTGTTTTTGTTTTGTTTTGCTTTGCTTTTTTGGTAGCGCTCTTGGGTGTATCTTTTACGCTGCCAGTCTCCTTGGTAGTTTTCTAAATAAGGTATGGCTCTTTCTTGGACAATGTTATACTTTGGGGATGGAAGAGAGGTGAATAAGATATTGTATTTTAATTGGCAACATTTTATCATATTAACCTGTTGCAGTCATTTATTTGATCATCCTTAAAATAATTGCAAAACAATTTTAGGATAACTTCAATTTGACTTTTCTTTGAAAACAAACTGGTGAGAATTTTATATTTCTTTAGAAGAACTCTACATATTTAAGTGATTATTAGCTTAATGTTCATATGAGATGATTTTCTCAATTGTTTTTTGTTGGCTCTTTTTTTCTCTTTGCACTAAAGGGTAGTAATAGAAATTCTCAAATGTGCAAAAAAGTCTGATTTCTTTTTGTACATTTCAGGCACCACCAGAATTTGAATTATTTCCCTTGCCTATTAGCCATTTTATAAAGATTTAAAAAAGAAAAAAAGAAAGAAACACTATGTCTGATGAAGTTTTTAGCACAACTTTGGCTTATACAAAGAGTCCAAAAGTCACGAAAAGGACTACTTTCCAGGTAAAGTATTTCAAAACATTTTTATTTTGAGTGACTTGACAAGGTTAACTCTGTATTTGTAACGATGGACTCAAAATGATTCTAGGAATGACCCTGTAGAATGCAGGAGTAAATCCTACCTTCCTTTGGAGATTTTGCATTTCCTTTGGAGACCATATGTGGGCTCCAGTGTTACCAACTCTTCTGTGTGGCTTTCAGACTAGTACCCTAGCTTTCGAAATTTTAAATCAGCTTTTAAAAGTTAAGTTATATAGCAACTTTAAATTTGCATGTAATGTTTTTTTTCTGTTGTGACATAATACCATTTCAGTTTTCTCTGTCTAGTCACTACAATTTTGAACTCAGCTTCTAAGTTTGCCGTATGGATTACCTGTATTACCACAATATGCTAAAACAAAAGATCACAAAAAGGACCAGTTTCTTCCAAAATGCCAGTGTGTAATAAATCCTGTATAAATTGAGTCCTGCCTTGTTTATTATTCTCCCACCCTGATTACAGCCTGTAATTCATTTATTTGATATTGCCTGTTTCCTCCAATTTAACTGTAACCTCCATGAGGAGAGGGATCTTGTCGGTGGTTTAACAATGGAGTCTGAGGGTTTGGGTGCATGGCATAAGGATTATGTGTTATATGAGTGAAACCTGGGTTTGAAAGCAGTTAATCAAGCATTATTTGTTTAAAGAACTAATTCTAAATATGAGACCTCTCTGGGTGGAAATTAATCTTAATTGTCTCGTTTCAGGATGAGCTAATAAAAGCAATTACAGCCCGCTCAGCCAGGCAAAGAAGTTCTGAATACTCTGATGACTTTGACAGCGATGAGATTGGTATGTGTGAATATGGAAAAGTAAACCACTTGTCCTTTTTTTGCTTCTTTAGGTGCATTTAGCCCATCCCTACAAAAACAATCACTTACGTTAAAATAATACCTACAAATACACTGGTTTTAAATTTCCAACTTTTTAATGAGTGAAAAGCCATTCATAACTTTTAAGAAGTTGTATGATTGTCTTTGTTTATTTCTGAGCGTGTATACTGAAAATGTAAATTAATTGATAGGTTTGCAGTGAAAGGATGTCTGTCAGTTGTAAACCATGTTGGACACAGGTGTCGACCCTATGAGACCCTCCAGCGAATTGAAAACTAGGGCCTGTGGAACTAAACTTTGGTGCACATCAGAATCACTTTTGTAATGCTTTTTATAAGTCAGATTTTTTGGCTATAATAGGGGCTCTGTTTTAAAAGCCTAGCATATCAGCACTGGTATTTTAATTTGGTTCTTTGATTATATAAAAATATTAGCATTTTAGGTTTCAAGTGTAAAGACACATAATTCCAACCTCGCAAGTCAGTGTATTATACTTTAATATTCGGTGAATAGCTCTTGATATTGTCTTTAAAAATAATCAGAACAATAGTTAAATCATTGCTATATAGTTAAGTTAGCATTCTTTATCAACCTTCTCATAGTAAAAGCTAATACTCTGGTATGCATGAAATTATAGTTCTGAAATTTTTATGGAAAAAAATATATATAATTAGCAAATAACCAGTAAAATTCTTCCACTTATCGATGTTCTCGATTTTATATAATGAAGTCATTTGCAGATAAAAGCTTTACAGTCCAAAACCCAGCTTAAATATCCCATGTCATTGTTATTTTGCGGGACCTTTGGATGATTCTCAGAGCAAGTGTAGGGCTTGGCACACTCTTCATACTCAGTAAGTATGTTTTGAATAAATTAATGAAATGGAAATTTTTATTTCATAAATACCGACAAAAACTCCCTAAGTTAGCTGTGTCTTAGAACTGCAGAGCTGTTGGTAAAACAGACTTGCATCCATTCTAGTTGTAAGTTCATTTTACAACCTTAAAGATCAGTTTTTAAGGTTGTCTTTTTGATTAATGTAAACTTCACAACTTTAAAAAAGACTGTGGAAAACATTTTTTCTCTCCCATTTTTCAGTTTCCTTGGGTGATTTTTCTGACACCTCAGTAGATGAAAATTCAGATAAGAAAAAAATGAATGATTTCCATTTATCAGATGATGAAGAAAAGAATTCCCCAAAACTATCTTTTTTGAAAACCAAGAAATCAAACATTGACATGACAAAAGATGAGCCAGCTTTCTCTGCCAAAAATGATGAGGACATGGCACCTGATGGTTGTGGAGACGTGGTTGGAGCTCCCTTATCTGAATCTCAAAGTGAAGACCAGGAAATCGAAAAAGACAAAATTAAAATGAAACCTAAACCCAGGATTCTCCCAGTCAAAAGCACATCTTCAGGTAATTTGTTAGGTTGGTGTAATCGCAGTTCTTATAAGCTTATTTTCAGATAATCACAAAATATTTTTATATGGTAGCTAGTAAATATTTAAGAAATAGACTTACCTTTGTAATTTCAATTTTTTTTTTAACTTTCATTCAGTCTTGAGAGACAGAGAGACAGAGTATGAGCGGGGGAGGGACAGAGAGAGAGGGAGACACAGAATCCAAAACAGGCTCCAGGCTCTGAGCTGTCAGCGAGGAGCCCAACGCAGGCCTGGAACTCACGAACGGTGGGATCATGACCTGAGCCGAAGTCAGTTGCATAACTGGCTGAGCCACCCAGGCTCTCCTGTAATTTTAGACTTATAAATCAAAGTAATGGATTTATAAAACACATAGTTCTGGCATCCAGTTGTATGTCAGTCTTGCATCTATGCTGGTGCCTTTTAGAAGGTCAGACAAAGTACCTTGTCATTCACAACTGTGGCTCCCAAAGCTTCTCGAGCCTTGCGAGGCCTTTGGGCTTCAGTTTTGTTTTCAGGGGTGGACTGCAATGCGGTCCTTTCTAATCCATTTTACACTCCAGAAATTATTGTTACAGCAGCATTAGAACTAATCCTTCGAACAATCATTTCCATGCCATCATTTGCCAGAAGATTTTCTGACATTTGAGTATTTGAAGGGAGAGGGTTTAGTTGTTGGTGTTGTTATTTAAGCCTCCAAGTTTCCTTCAGAAAAGAGAATCTCTATTTAGGTTCTCTGTTCCCTGGGAAAATCCACTGAAACTCAGTTTCCTGAAGGGAAGTTCCTGGTGCGATTGGGAATATAGTAGTTTCTCCACAATTCTACTGAGCTCTAGGCACAGTGAAGTGAAGATGATGTGAAGCAAGAGCCAGACTCTCTGAGGCCCCCTGAGCCACCACACAAAAATATGGGCGTAGAAGATTAAGGGTTTGGTGTCTGTTATTTAGCCCTTTTTTCCTGTTTTTAAAATTTTTTTTTTCAACATTTTTAATTTATTTTTGGGACAGAGAGAGACAGAGCATGAACGGGGGAGGGGCAGAGAGAGAGGGAGACACAGAATTGGAAACAGGCTCCAGGCTCTGAGCCATCAGCCCAGAGCCTGACGCGGGGCTCGAACTCATGGACCGCGAGATCGTGACCTGGCTGAAGTCGGACGCTTAACCGACTGCGCCACCCAGGCGCCCCTTTTCCTGTTTTATAGAAAAAAATATTCGTTGATACTTAGCTTCATAAAAGTCTATTTCCTTTATATCATTAAATACTGTACTGGTAAATATTTCCTACTTCACCTGTTAGGTATCACTGGTAACATCAGGCAGAACTTTATTTCAGACATATCCCATTAACCTTCAAATAAGAAGAAATGAACAGAGCAGGAAAAAAGCCACCGTGTGTTAATTACAGGTGACCTTGGCAAATAGGGTAAGCCTTATTGTCTTTATGAGGAGGAGGATGAAACTTGTTCTTCTTGTTCTACAGAATCATTTTGAGACTCTATGGAAGTGTGTCTGAGAAACTATATAAGTCTACAAAAATATAAGCACAAGGCCTAATGAAACAGAATTAAAGTGCTGAAATGTACCTTCCCAGTGTACTGAATAGCACCAAAAATGAAGAGAAAGGGAACATAAGGGAACTTGGCAAATATCCAGTAGTTCACCATTTCCCAAAACACAGTCTACAGTTTGTTCATTTGTATCATTGGAAAAACACAGAAATATGGAAGTTTTAAAGTAATTTCTTTATGAGAGAACTTGTTGGAGCCATTCAGAAAGAAATATGCATGAGAGATCTTTAAGAAGGATAGAGTAGACAGTGTTTCCTAGTCCTAGTGAATTTGGAAGTCTATTTTTATGGATTATATTTATCCTATTTGTCTTGATTCTGCAAAGCTTTTCATTAGGTAAATAAGAAAGTATAAACACGCAGAAGCTAAAATTTGGTCTGATGTAGATAGAAGCATATAATTAGAACTTTATGGTAGATAATCATCAATAATCCACCTATTTAATACCTTTTTTTAAAAAACCTGTGACAAGCTAAAATGAATAAAGAAATACTTCTCTTAAACCACAAGATGGCACCAGGATTCTAAACACTATACACAAATGTGCAATACCTTATTTTTAAAGTCAGCCATTTGCAATTCACTATATGTAATGTAAAACTAGTTACCAAAAACAGGTAATCATTTACATTTAATTATAAAAGAAAGCATTTTGAAAACGTATAGAAGTATTTTTTTCTTTCTGAATTGACAATACTTCTAGAAGTGGAATTGTGGTATAAAGTATATTAAAGTCATTATTCCTAGCCTCTTCAGATTGAAGAAAAAAATTGAGGCTAGTGGTCAGTGCCTGGCATATACAATTCAGTGAGTATTTTAACATATAAATGAATAAATGAATGACTCATTCCTGAAAGAAAGAATGTGGTCCACAGGTTAAGCTTTATCCCTCTCTAAATTTTTACTCTTTTTCTTACAAATTTGGAACTTAATATTTAAAAAAAAATTTTTTAACATTTCATTTTTGAGAAACAGAAAGAGACAGAGTGTGAGTGGGGGAGGGACAGAGAGAGAGAGGGAGACACAGAATCCAGAGGAGGCTCCAGGCTCTGAGCTGTCAGCACAGAGCCCGATTCGGGGCTTGAACTCACGGACCACGAGATCATGACCTGAGCTGAAGTTGGACACTTAACCGACTGAGCCACCCAAGCACCCCTAGAGCTTAATATTTTTAATGTGGTGAGACATTGCTAAGTAGCAATTAATGCTTTATAAAAATATTAGAATCTGAAAGTTTCCTTTGCTCTTGCTTGGCTTTTGGAAAAAGTAGACTCTCATTTCTTCAAGCAAATGTCACATGGGCAGTGATTGTAGAAAGTAGTTTTTACAGGGTATGTTGTTTTTATTTTAACATTAAAATGACTACAGGCATGAACTTCAGAGTCAGGGTGCTCTTGCTTTAATCCCACAAGCTAGAGTTTATGATCATGGGTGTACAACCTCTTTGTTCCTCATTTATTTGTCTGTGAATTGGGCAGAATAGTTGAACCTGTGCTAGAGGTTTGAGACAATTAAGTGGGTTTATATATTTGAAGTGTTTAGAACAATCTGGTGGAAATTCAGCACTTTTCTAAGTGCTTTTATTATTTATTTTATTATTTAGCATTTGCTCTTAAGCAGATCAATTTATTTCTCCACACATATTTATTGTGAATATAGTTTTATTTCCATAATGTTACAAATGCTGTGATGATAACTGAGAACACGACATTATAAAGACCTAATACCAATCCTCCAAGGCTGTCATAGTCCGTTTGGACCACTGTATCAAAGCACCATAGACAGGATGGGTTTTAAACGACAGAAACCTATTTCTCACAGTTCTGGAAGCTAGCAGTCTGAGATCACAGTACCAGCATGGTCAGATGAGACAGAGCCCTCTTCTGGGTCTCAGACTTCTGATCGAATCTCTGTGTGGTAGAAGGGGTGAGGGAGCTCTCTGGAGCCTCTTTTATAAGGGCACTAATCCCATTCATGAAAGTTCCACTCTCATGGTCTGATCACCTCCCAAAGGCCCCACCTCCTAATGCCATCAACTCTGTGGTTAGGATTTCAACCTAAGAATTTGAGGGGAGGATGGAGACACAAACATTTAAGCCATAGCAAGGACTTTACAATTCAATGGCAAAGTATATAAAAGGTATCTAAGGAAAGTAGGCACCTAAGTTTACTTGAGGGCATCAGGGAAGTCTTCCTGGAAATGGCAATAATAGTAATAACTGACAAATAATAGTACCCATAGTCAGAATTCTTGGTTGCAAATGACTCAGTTCAGACTTCAGTGGAAAGAGGAATTTATCACTTAATTGAGCATGGATGTCAGAAGACCTCTCTTTAGGTGTGATTAACTTTAGAGAGAGTCCTTTTATGTCATCTGGATTCTCTCCACTTCTGTCTTTCCTCCCTGACTCTGAGACCTTCTCACTCTCTCCTCCCACCCCTGTCACTGGCCCAGTTACTCCATCCCTTGGTCCAGTTGTTTTTTGTTTGTTTGTTTGTTTGTTTTTTAATCATTTGGTCTCTTTGTCTCAGCCATCCCTTCACTTGGCAGGAAAGAATGCCACTAGCAGTCTCCAAATCGTATCCTCACAGATGCATGTGATCTTAAAGGTATATTCTCCAACTCTAAATAGAAAAGTACTGACCTCCTGACCGCCTGCTGTGGACGGGGGAGATGAAGTTTCTGTGATATGCTGGGAGGGTGGGGTGCATTGCGGACCCCCCCCCCCCTCACTGAGGTACAGAGGAGGTATTTGTTAATCCACTAGAATCACAAGGATGGAGGAGAGACTACCCCAAAGAAAACAGGAGTGATGGACACACCAAAACCAAAACCAAAAAAACAAACAAAGAAAGAAAAAGGAAGGGAATAGTTTACCAGAGTTATCAATGTTCACTGAGTACCATACACTTTATATGTATTTTCTTACTCAGGTCCCACAGGTGCCTTAGGAATTCTTAACTCATGTTACCGACGGGAAAACTGAGGTATGTGGAGGTTATATGATTGTATAAGAGTATGGTGCCGATGACTGTCAGAGCCAAGGTTCAAACATGAAATATCTTGAATAGACAAACTCATCCAGAGAGCAGGTAGAATGGTAGTGGCCACAGCCTTTGGGGAGAGGAAAAGGGCATTTGCTATTCAACAGGTGTAAAGTTTCCCTCAGGCAAGATGAAACGTTCTAGAGGGCTGCTGTACGACACGGATCCTTTAGTTGACAATACTGTATTAGGCACTTAAAATTTGCTAAGAGGGTAAGATCCCTTGTTAAGTGTTCTTATCACAGTAAAAAAAAAAACTGACTCAGCCCCTTCTTTCAGGCATTATACAATATTCCGCTTACACTGAGGCTCGAATGGCATGCAAGCGTTTGTCAGGAGAAGAAGCAGCAGGCGGACATTCTAGGCAGAGGGATCAGCTTGGGTAAAGGTATGGTAGCAGGAGGGTCTGTGGCGCAGCCCCAAGAGAGCAGTGAGCCGAGTATTTCAGGAACACAGACTACAAAGTGGGTGTACCAGGAGACAAGGCAGCGCTGGTAGCCAGGCAGAAGACCATGAGACCTTTTATACCGTTCAGAGGCAATGAAGCTTTTATTCGGTAGGATTGGATGCTGGGGAGCCATTGGGGAATTTTGTGGGGAAGAGTGATGTGATCTGATTTGCATTTTGTAAATATCTCTGAGGCGGTAATCTAGGAGAGAGCAAATGAGTTGCTGATGGCGGGGATGTGGAAAGTGGGGTAAAAGAGAGATTTAGCAAGAAGACTCAACAGGGGGTCCTGATGCTTCGGACATAAGGGGAACATGAGGAGGAATCCAGGATGGCTTGAACATTTGGCCCGAGTTGAGAACATAGCTAAAATTGGCAATAAAACATTTATAGTGGTGCCAGCTTGGTATGGTGACGGAATCTTCTAGCAGCATTCATAAGCCCATTTATAGCTAACGAGGAGGAAGGTGTTGATCACTTCAGTTTTGAAGTTTGTCAGAAGAAAGCCCTGGTAGAACAATGGAGAAACGAATATGTATAACAGGTAACATTTAAGCAAGAAGTTTACGTAAAACGCTTTCTTACCTTTGAGGGCTGGAAGTATACCAGCATTACATTGTCGTTTTAAACTTGGAAGTAAAGGAAATAGTAACTCAGACGCTTTAATAACTGTGGAGAAGTTTTATGGACTCAAGAACACAGTTCACAAATGTAGTTCTTCGTTCCTCTCTGCAATGAGAGTAGCGCTCCTGTCCCCGGTACCCACATCATCTTCATGCTTGTGACGCAACTTACCTTGCTCTTACAATTTCTTTTGTTTAGAATCATCTCCCCTCCAAATGTGTAAATCCTTGGACAGGGTCATTGTCACTGTCTTGATTATGA